>NC_056512.1:46360729-46363120 GCF_014905685.2 Nematolebias whitei | reverse complement strand
CCAGTAACCTGCTGGTCTCCAGTAACCTGCTGGTCTCCAGTAACCTGACAATTGCCAGGAGTCCAGCTTCTGTACACATCCATCTTTCTTCAACTTGAGTTTCAGCGGACCATTCGGGCCATAGTCTTGCATAAAAGCACATTTCTTTTGAAGTTAAATTTGTCCTTTAATTAAAACACTAATCTCCAACTTCCAACAAATGCAAGCTGTGTTAAAGTGGACTTCCCTTCAAACCATTAAACTTCTGGGATGCTGATGAAGGACAGAGGAGGATGAAGAGGATGGAGACCCGACACAGAAACAGCAGGACAGATGAGCGGTGCCATGACGCCTGAACTAACCAACGACTGAGACGACACATGAACGCACCAGGCCACGAGGTTCAACCTGATGAACCACAGACGGTGGTCTGCTGGTCAAACTGGCACCAAGACATATTTATGGAACTCTATGGAAGCTCTTCTAGAAGCTTCCAGCACTGACACTTTGTATTGTTCTGCTGTCTGTTCAGCTCTGAAGATCCTCAAAGCAAAGTATTTAACAAACTACCCGACATGTTTGATATTCAGAACACAATTACAGCTTCCTTTGGTGAGACGTGAAATTCTGCAGTTTTCTGCCTCAAGGAAGCATCGGAGCGTTTTACAGATCAAACAATAAACTGTTCTCACAAGCAAAGCTGCACATCAGAGTACACGCGTGATCCAAACCCAAGATAAGAAGATACGTCTCCAGGCTTTCTCTGTTAGTTTGCAACAAAATTGCAGATTATATCTGCAAGTGCAATAATTCCACTTGTTCTAACTTGACTAGATCACAATCTACATTTATTATTCGTCAGTGTTAACTTCTATTACGTTAATGCACTCTTTAAAACTATTGTAGTGAACTTAATCTGAGGTCAAGACTAAGCCTAAGGTCAAAACTCTTGACCTTAAGAACCTTGTGGGACAGGAACTGTCATTTCATTGATTTGAATCCAGAAATACAGGTTCACCCATCCTGAGACTTTCTTTCTTGAAAATTCAAGTGGAAGAACACTCTCTGTTCTATTATCATTACTATTTTACAAATGTTGATAATCAAAGTGTCTTAGTTCAAACCATTTTAGATGTTGCAGTGAACTAATCAATTTTATTAACTGTGTAATGATTTTTAATTCTCATGCAAAGTTAGAACTCATGTTAAAGCTGTTACAGATTTTTATGCATTTTCTGATTTCTGCTTTTGAATGAGCAAGTGTGCGTTTTCCAGGGTCAGGAATCGAAGCAGACATGTGTTGGAACAACTGTCCTGTTTATATCCTCTCAGACGTCAACAGGGGGGTTTTGGCACCTGTTTTTCAAACTCGCCAAAACAAAACTCTCTCTGTCTGTGAGAACATTTCTGATCTGTTCCATAACAATTCTTGCTGTCTTCTAACCTCTTACGTCACAAAACACACCCCCGTCTGGTCGGTTCTGACCAATGGGAAGACTCCCGAATGAACCGGGAAAAGAGCTCTTTAAAATGTCGGTACTTCCTGGTCTACCCAGTTCTGGAAGTTTGGTGAGTTCTGTGAGAGTTGAAGTGAGTTCAGTTCTGCGCGGAGAAGCACAGTTCTGTGGGTTCTGTTGGATACACGGTTCTGTCGAGTTGGAGAAGTTCGGCGGCGCGGACAGTTCTGATATGTCCTAGCGCTGGGCAGTAGCTGTGGGAGCCGGGAAGATCCTGACATGACAACAGAGCTCTTCTGAGTTTCATGGGATTATAACATTTTCCACTGAGGTGAGCTGTGGCGGACAGAATCTCGCCATTACTCCGGACGATTCACAGCCATCCTACGGAGACGCTGAAGGGTGCGTTAAACGGAACCTCGCCTGAGACATCTCCAGGTAAAAGAGTCGATTTCACCACCTAAGTGTACTGTAAGGAAGAAGCTGAAGAAAGCCCGGAGAGTGCCGTTCTGTTCAACACTCTACCTCAACACCATCTTTCTCCCCTTTAAACTTCATCTTGTCATCTTTAAACTCTTCTATCAAGTAGAAATTCTTCCAGATATTTTAGAAATGTCTGTGTAAAGTGCTCATCCACCGCCGTGTGGGTAAAAGATCATAATTGTACAGTTTTCATAAATGTCTGTGGTGAAGCAACGGAAAAATCATGGCCGTATGATTTTTCCTGATTGATTGCTTTTGTTGTTAATTTCATAATTTGCCAAATTAATGTAAATGTTTGATGTTAAACTTTGATTCTGTAAATAAATGACCGCATTCATTTTGATGGGTCAAAGATAAATGACGTCTCACGTTTGCATTTCATTAAATTCAATGCACGTTTTATTCAGTCCAGAAAAATGAGGAATCCGTGTTAATTGATGAATATATCTGAGCATCTGTTCATCTACACTAT
>NC_056512.1:46357970-46360629 GCF_014905685.2 Nematolebias whitei | reverse complement strand
TATCAGTCACTAAGGATATTTTACACTTTACAGTCCAGAATCAAAGGTCAGCAGAACTTGTCCAATAAAACACTTCTTTATTATGACATGTACTCAATATGGATTCACTTAAATGAAGTTAAAAATAAACCTTTCCGATATTATTTCCCACTACATGTGGAGAATATATATAAAAACCTGTAATCTGCCATGATGCCCACGTTTTTTATGTGAACAGGCTTCAAAGTGATGACGCAGCAGCTTCCGAACAACGAGCGCAGAATTCATCACTTGTTCAAAAAGAAGCACGGTGGCCGGCGTGTCCACAGAAGCTTTTAAAGATTTTGCATGTGAATGCATCGGTCACTGGAAGCCGGTAGACAGAGTCAGGGCTCTGCAGGCAGCTTGGCTGCCGTCCACGCAGCTCGGGCCGCTGCCAGGGTTTCAAATGAGTCAGTGGCTCCTAAAGATTAAAGGACCTCCCATAAAACTGGCAAATCTGAACTTTCTACTTTATCGATTAAAAGTTGAGTTTTTCCGAGTGGCTTCACCAACTTGGGGAACTTTTCTGTTTTAATGTATGTCTTTGTTACGTCAATGTGACATTTGCTGAATTTTGGAGCAATCGTGAAGGAAAGAAAGAAAAGGTTAGGTCTGTGCACCGGCATCTGTTTGTACTGTTAGCAAAATATCTCACGCCTTACTGAAGTATTTTTAAAAACTTTGTTGAAAGTAATCATGGGGTTGAGTACAACTGATTAACTTAATGAGCCAACGCGATTCAACGGGACTGGTAAATAAATCCGTCTGAGCGAACAGTAAAAAGGCTGTAGCAGATGTTTCACAGCTACTGAGCAACGTTCTCGTGCAGTTTGAGCTGAGATGGAAGACAAAACTGAATATTGAACATTTCAATTTGTTGGTTCAAACAATGAACTTGATAACCACTAATCCTCATAGATTCCTGTGAAATAAATGGTAAAAGTCGTTACAACCTTCAATCTCCAATAATATCAATATTTTACAAAGTACATTTGCTATCAGGTTATTATTGCTGCTTTTGTTTAACAAAACTATTTTTGTAAACTTTTAGTGGTTTTATTAATACCAGGGTGTGAATCTAATCTGCTGTTTTCTCTTTGGTTTGATCCTCACATTAAATCGGTGATGCAGCAAAGCAACAGTCTCCCTTCACACAAGAAGCCGGTCGCAGACCGAGCTGCGCTGCCGGGACGTCCTGATGCATGCTCAGTAATCCAGGACTCGTGTGCAGCATAAGGCACGTGAGCTCTGACCACCCGGGTCGTTCCGTGGAGCCACCATGGCCTCTGTCTGTACACGGGGCCTTCGTCACTTGTTTCTTTCACACTCATTTATTTGTAAGTTTTTATAGTAAAATACCATTTGACGTAAAACAAATCACAGATTATAGAAGTGGAGACCTTGCATTACTTTAGAAAATCAAATCACCTGCTGTGTTTTATTATACCAGAGTTTGAGACGAAGCTAAGCTTCTGCTGAGGAATGACGTTAGTTGTGCACTTTTTGATAACCTTGTGTTCATCCATCCATCCATCCATCCATCCATCCATCCATCCATCATCTTTACCGGTTTCTTCCTTTTCGGGTCAGAGGGGTCACTGGTGCCCATATCCAGCGTCACTGAGCGAGAGGCGGGGAACACCCTGGACAGGTCACAACGTTATGTTCAATTTTATGCAATAGTGTAAAATTTCACACTTAGCATATGTGTTGTGAATAACTTTCATCTACGACAACATGAAGACAGACTGAGTTATTCATGTGTTGCCTCATGTTCATTGTCTTGTATCTGTGACTTTCCTTCCCTCCATTGATCACGGTGACATTATTTACATGAACGCTCCTACAAGAACCCTGCAGATGTTGGATGCTGCAGATGTTGGATGCTGCAGGTGTTGGATGCTGTCTATCATGGAGCACTAAGATTCATAACTGGCTGTGATTATCGTACCCACCACTGCACCCAGTATCCACTGGTTAACTGGTCACCATTAACTTCACACAGACTCTCTCACTGGTACATGTTCATCTTTAAATCACTTCCTGGTCTGCTGCCTTCATACATCTCCTCCTACATGTCTCTGTGTGAGTGCAGCTACAGCGTGCGCTCTCAGGACATCATTACCTGCAGCGTCCCTTCAGTGCAGAGCAAAAAGGACCTTCCCCTCCTCCGCTCCTGTTTCCTGGAATATCTTGAAAAAGATCTGAAGCTCTCGACCTTTGACCTCTCTAAAGGATTTTAAACAGCTAAGTTCAAGGCAAAAAGCAAAACAGACATGTTCCTGTTTTTAGTTTTCTTTACCTCATTTCATAATCTAGCTTGATTTTATTTAGTTTTTTAACACTGCAGACATTTTTATTTGATTGACACCCAAAGGTAATCAGTTGATGATGTACACCAAGTGAATAATTCCTGATAATTTATTAATAGTCATCCAGTAGTTTTGCTAACAGACAGATGCACAGATAACTATAACAATACTGTAATAAATGTTTTATATTTTAACTGCTTAGCTACTGAAGTCATTACTGATTATTTTTTCACTTCACACAGTGAATATATATATATATATATATATATACATATATACATATATATATATATATATATATACATATATATATATATATATATATA
>NC_056512.1:46354849-46357870 GCF_014905685.2 Nematolebias whitei | reverse complement strand
ATATGTGTATATATATGTATGTATGTATATATATGTGTATATATACACATATATATACACATATATATACAGGTGTTTTAAACCCTTGCCACACTCTTGCAATATTGTAAACAATGTTTCTAAATTGTAAACGCTCTAAAAGAGCACAGAAAGTCATGAACTCAGCTCTCTGCCTCAGCTGCTCTCTGCCAGCGCTCTTGGCCATGCCCACTTCTCCTCTGCAGTACGGAGATATGACACCCTGCAGGATGAATCTTTACCTGCAGCTGTGGGCTGCACACGGGTGCAGCAGGTGTAAATAATTTAAAATAATTTATTTTAAATAAAAATTCCATGCTGATCCTGTGGCTCATCCATCAATCAGACAACTGTGTGTCATGTCCAGTCTTATTTTGAAAAACCATAATAGAGTGAGTCCACAAAAAACAAACTGCAAAGTAGCGAGGGGCTACTGTGTAACTCTGAGCTACTGTAGGGTTTTATCAACCTCTCTCCACCAGGTTCCTGAAGGCATGGGTGGCGCTGGTGAGCAGCTGCAGCTGGAGACCATTTTCTCTAATTGGTGCCAGGACTACTTAAGGCTTCAGTTGAGCTCCAGTCATTGCTGGAGCGTTGTTCTACCTGCCGGTATACTGTATATGCTTCTAGTATAGTGATTGGAAATGTAAATACTTACCTTGTTTCTGTCTGCACATTTTCAGAGTCTTGATGTCCTGGATCTTGTCCCTTAACCTGGAGTAATGGAGAAACCCCCTGGAGAGCAACTCACCTGCGATACTTGGTTCTCAGCTGCTGTCACACGCCTTCAACCACTTGCCTCTGCAGACTGCCTGGCCCTGTCGCCCTTGGAGAAAATCCTCAGCCTTGCTCACCCAACCACCTCAACTCCTTCTACTCCCCAGACCCTGCTCGTAAATAGTTTCTATTTCTTCACTGTAAATAAACATTTTCCATTATATTTGAGTCTGGTTCTGGTTTCCTCTCAGTCTGTTTTATCTGGGTAACTCTCATTACAACAGCTACTGCACCAAATATTAGCTCAATATTTGTAAAAGTAATCGAGTTAAAATCCTTTTGTGCTGACTAAATTTAGCTGTGGCTGCCATCTTGAATTGAATTGATGCCAAAAGTGAAACCGTTGTAGTTGCACATTTGATGATTACTTTCTGAAAGTCTCATTAAAACCTGTTTAGTGGTTCAAGAACTATTTTGCCAACAGCTGATAGAGTTAACTCTAATTGTACGATTTCATACGAGGACCTGGGATCTGTGAACACACACACTTTCTTATTTTATTACCAATAAATTGGCATGCGGGGGGTTCCATATTTTTGCACTTAGACTCTCCCCTTTGTATTTTATTCATCAAAGTTCTGCCACATCCTAAAAAAGATTTAGTGCATTTGATCCATTTTCTCTGTCATCAGGGCCCACTGCTCTGATTTATCTCAAGGCATTATACTGGAGATCAAACAGAGCACACACAGAAATGTGACATGAGCTGGGAGGTCGGAGGGATGACAACTGCACAGACTTTGCCCACGCAACTCTGATATCTTGAAACACTTTGAAATCCAACGCCATAGCAACACACGTCTGCTTACCTGTTCACCCACACATGACTCAGGCTTTCGTGTCCACCGCTTTAATGCTTCATGCAATATGGGAGCAGTGAAACCAACCCCTGTAAACACGATGGAAAGCAAAACTAGATTTGAATGAAGACGTTCTTTGTGTGTTTATCTTTGAAGTGACTGTTTAGTGCCTTCGGCAATAAAATGAGTCGTTAAGAATCCGCTTTTATTGGGTTTGTATAAGTTTTATGCAAAGGCCAGGAAATAAATACATAAAATAAGAATACAGTAAGCTTGCTTTTTAATCTCCATGAAGGCTGCACTTACCCCTGTGGTTTGAGACATGATGATTCATCAGCACATTTATATTATCAGAAAACACTTATTTATTATTTAAAACTCAAGCGCCTGAAGCCACTACATCTTTTCCACAGTTTTCTATGGATGAAATACTGTAAAGATAAGTTGGAGGAATTATTACTATTTACCTTTTGGCTATTTTAAGTTAATCAAAAATTAACATTTTGTGGCAAGAGTATTTTTTGTTAATACTTCCAGCACGCAGATTATCAAGAAATTGCTGAGTCTGGTTTTTAATGCAGTTAGAGATGTTAAGTCTTATGGCAAACACAAAACTGACAGTAAATTTATTCTAAAATTGGATTTACATTTTGTTATCTATTCATTCTTATAGGCTTCATGACAAACTGTGGTCTCGCAACGCAATTGATAAAATTTTCTTGACAAGACGCCAGGGTGAAGGAGAGCCCTCATGCCCCGACGGGACACTCGCAGCTGGATACACCATGGATTCCTGGGGCCAGTGGACGATGGTGTGTCTGTCTGTATTGTCCATGAAGGGCGTAGAAGACGTGTACATAATTGGATTTATGATAACCAGATTTCTGCTCTTTGGAGTTGGCGGGTATCCGGCATATCGACAAATTTGTAAGACGGCAGCAGCGGTCCTGGCAGTTGTGATGTTCATAGAAAACTATGATTTGTAAACCAGAAGACAAAAGTTAAAATGAACAAAACAGTAGCAAAAACACAAAACTGATCAAACTAGTTAAAATAAAAAATTAACAAAATCATAAAAAAACTAAAACCTGTGGAACTGAAAGCAAAAGTTAGCACGACATTAGCTAAAAGCTAAGGAACATAAGAAAACAGAGTCTGTGTGCTGGGAAACTTAAAAGCTCAATAAATTTAAATGGGTAAACTTTTTTTAATAAAGTTAAATAATTCAAAATAATCAATTTTACAAATACTAATAAAAAAAAGCCACAGCACAATACAGTCGTCCCCTGTTTATGGCGGGGGATCGGTACCTTGAAGCCCCACGATAAGTGAAAAAATGCTAAGTAGTACAAGAAGTAGTAGTTTTTTTAGTATATAAACACAGTATATATATATATATATATATATATATATATATATATATATA
>NC_056512.1:46352154-46354749 GCF_014905685.2 Nematolebias whitei | reverse complement strand
TGAAGGCATTTTAAACCCTTCCCACACTCGTGCATTATTTTAAACAATGTTTCTAAACTCTAAAGCTCTAAAAGAGACAGCACGTCATGATTTCAGCTCTCTACCTCCTGCACGCGTTCCTGGCCACGCCCACTTTTCTGCTCTGCATGGAGAACAGCTGATCAGCTTCAGCAGGAACCTTATCCTGCAGCTCTGAGCTGCACAAAGGTGCAGGAGGTGCTAAATAATTTAATTCATTTTAAATAAAAATTCCATGCAGATCGTGCGGCTCATCCATCAATCAGCCAGTTGTGTGTTATTTTGAAAAACAGCGATAGAGCGAGTCCGCCATCAACGAATGCAAAATAGCGAGGGTCTACTGTATTTCTAATAGAGCCAAGTGTTGAAATATGAAAGGTTTAAAAACACAAAGTGCAGATGTAGTTCGATTGAAAAACACGTACTGAAGAAACGAACAGGAAAGTAAATTTGCCAAGTCTAAAAAAGTTCTATCTTGTCTTCTGGACATTCAAAAAAACAAAACAAAGCAAATCAACAAAAAAATATAGAAACGTTTCGTCTCTCATCCGAGAGACTTCCTCAGTGTGAGGTGCTGTATTCAGCTCAGTCTCTTAAATAGCACCTTCTCACAGTGGATCAACCAGTTTGCTGCTGACAACCAAAACCAGCTGCTCACATGCTCAAGAAGGACCATCATCCTAAACCCAAACCCACCCACACAGACCAGTATTTGCAGTTTGACTCCCATCACCCTTTGGAGCACAAGTTAGGAGTCATCAGGACTCTGTACCACAGAGCAGACAGCGTCCCCACTAACTCAGGAGCCAGGCAGAAGGAGAAATCCTACACAAGACAGACTCTAGAGCATTGTGGATATCCTAACTGGGCCTTCCTGAAAGAAGAAACCCAAACAGGACTCCAGTCAGCCATCAGGTGAAAAGGAGGAACCCAGACCCAGACCAGTGGTCATTCCAGATGTTGAGGGAGTATCAGAGAAACTGAGACGTTTATTTTCTAAACATAACGTCCCAGTGGCTTTTAAACCCCAAAATACATTAAAGACTGGTTCATCCCAAAGATCCAGTCCTCCGGCACAAACAGAGTAATGTTGTGTATGTTGTTCAGTGTCAGGAGGGTGATCAGTCTTACATCGGGGAAACTAAACAGCCACTGACCAAAAGGATGGACCAGCACAGAAGATCAACATCATCAGGCCAGGACTCTGAGGTCTACACTCATCTCCAGGCCAGCGGTCACTCTTTCAGGGATGAAGATGTTCACATCCTGGACAGAGAGGAACGATGGTTTGAGAGAGGAGTAAAGGAGGCCATCTTTGTGAAAAGAAACCGTCCATCATTAAACAGGGGTGGAGCCTCCAGGTTCAATTGTCCCCCTCTTACAATGCTGTGATTGCTAGTATCACTCAGCCCTCTGTGAACAGTCAACAGCCATCAGGTGCTAATGATCCATTGTTAGGCTGATGGTCCTTCTTGAGCATGTGATCAGCTGGTTCTGGTTGTCAGCAGCAAAACTGGTTGATCCACTCTGAGAAGGTGCTATTTAAGAGACTGAGCTGAAAACAGCACCTCAGACTGAGGAAGTCCTCAGGATGAGAGACGAAACGTTTCTACATTTTTTTGTTGTTTTACTTTTTTTTTTTTTTTTTTGAATGTCCAGAGGACCAGATTGAACTTTTTTAGATTTTTCTACCTGGATTATTGAGCATGCATCAGGATAAATTTGCTAAGACTTCTGAAGGGATTGTGTCAAAATCATATATATAAATAAAAAGTAATAAAAAGTTTCTCAATCAGTCTGATCTGTTAAAACTTTTCTTTGGTCCTTTCATGTCGTACATGTTGCAATAAGCTGTCAAAAGGTCCGCTTTGTTGTTGCGCTGGAATGTTTTTGGCTCAGGACAGCGCAGAACTTCACACGTTAAAATGACAGCAGGGACTCGGCTGTGAACATCCTGACTGTACCTTCACATGATGCCATGCTCTGTTCTGTCACTTTCTCTGCACCGGCCCAACCCAGCTGTTAGTTTTTGGCAAGCTCAAGCAAATTTAATGAGTCATTACCCTGAATGAATCAATATCGAGCTGTCTGCTCCACTAAGTATTCAAGTTGATCATATCCTTTGTGCCTTTACGTAATACTCCACTAATAATGTATTCCTAAAGTGCTGAAACCTCGTGGTGAGAAATTACTTCAGATTTCAAGTGTTATTCAAATCTCTGCAGTATGAACAAGAACTAAATCTTTCTTTTAGCTGCTCGCTCTCAGGCTGTTCTTGGTGAACATACTGTATAACATATTATGAGGCGTGGCTGTAGACAAATATGAATTTATTGTGTTTATTGTAAAGATCTTGTTTTACAGTGAAGCTGAGCACACTTACTTTTTGTTTTGCTGCTCTGCAGCTGAAAATATTACAATTAAAACATCTGCGTGTAATGTGTCAATTTTTTTAATGATTTTGTAGCAACACTTCCATTAAAGACCTAAACCAAGATAATATTTTCATTTCTGCTTTTGAGTCATCAATAGTAAATTTAAATCCAACATGTTAGTTTTGGAAAACAACAAGCTACC
>NC_056512.1:46347277-46352054 GCF_014905685.2 Nematolebias whitei | reverse complement strand
ATATATATATACACATATATATATGGTGGAGTTTGCATGTTCTCTCCGTGCATGCGTGGGTTTTCTCCAGGTACTCCAGTTTCCTCCTACAGATTAAAAACATGCATGTTAGACTGATTGGTAACTTTAAATTGTCCCTAGGTGAGAGTGAGACAGTGAATGGTTGTCTCGTTTGTCTCTATGTGTCCCTGTGATGGACTGGAGACCCGTCCAGGGTGTCCCCCGCCCCTCACACAGTGATTGCTGGACATGGGCACCAGCGACCCCCGTGACCCAAAATGGAAGAAGTGGGTAAAAGATGATGGACGGATGGATGGATGGATAAAAACGCTCCAATAGAGCACAGAATGATTTCAGCTTCCTGCCTCCTCTGCTCTTTGCCACGCCCACTTCCCACTGTGCATGCTGAACAGCTGATCATGCAGCAGATCAGCTGTAGCAGGAAGTTTATCGTGCAGCAGTAAGGGCCGCACAAAGATGCAGGATGAAGCTTTTTCTGCAGCTCTGGTTTGCACAAATGTACAGCAGGTGATCAATAATTTAAAATAATTTATTTTAAATAAAACTTCTGAGCTGATCATGTGGCTCATCCATCAATCAGCCAATTGTCATGTCCAATCGTATTTTGAAAAAATGTGACAGAGTGAGTCCGTGATAAACAAACCGTGAAGTAGCGAGGGACTAACTGTACTTTCACTTTTATCGTTGGCCTTTATTTCCATTGTAACCTGCAGAATTATTAAGATTTATTTTGTTTTCTTTCCCTTCGTCAGGGGTCGGCACAACGAACTAACTGGAACAAAGACTTGGCAATTGTTTTTATGCCGGATGCCCTTCCTGACGCAACCACAGCCCACCGAGCTTCCACGGCCCAGTGCGTGGAGCAGAGAGCTGCAGAGCTCTCAACATGGGTAGAAAACACTCCTCATCTTATCGTCGCTCAATCGAGGCCAACAATGACGAATAAACACGAGGAAGAGAGCTTGTGCTTTAAATGACAGCTGCTCAACCAGTCAAACCAGCTGCTCACCAACTGGGATGTTTCCTGCTGGGCACGGACGATTATTGGTTTGTTTTGAGACCAAAGCAATAATAAAAAGTGCACGGACACCAACACAGAATATCCAAGTAAGATGCAGATTTATTTAAATTCTCAACTGATTTATGATGCCAGGAATTTGCCATCGTTGTGAAGTTACGAACACAGTCAGTGATAAAATGACCCATGTGTTAGTGGTTTGTCTGCATCGTTAGCAAAACAGAACGTGAATCACTGAACGGATTTTAATCAAACTTCCAAAAATAAATCATTGGGTTCACATCTACAACCAATTACTTTTGGAGTCGACTCGATTCAAGATGGTTGCCACAGCAAATCAATCTCTACAACATCAAATGGCCCAAACTCAGAAATAACAGAGTGACACCAACTTATACTCAACAATAAGTGATTGTGCCAGTGCTTCAGCTTTTTCAACCAGCATCTACTGGGATGAAATCTGTTTGTTAGAAAAATATCTCAAGTCACTATATGAATATTAATGTAACTTTCAGAAAGTAATCTTTAGCTGCACATCAGATCAACTTTGGACGCAGCCCACTTCATGACGGCTGCTGCAACACAAACACAAAAACACAAAGACGACGATACATTGAAAGATTTTACACATACTGAGCTACATTGTTGTGTGGTGGTAGCTGAGAGTCATTTATAACACATAATCCAGCAGATTATTTAAAATCATGCAAGATACCACATTTAGATCGTGCATATTATTTTCAGTGTTTCACTAAAATGGCTCTAAGTCAATTCTTACCTTAAGATGGTTTTAGTAAAAAACAAACAACTGGTATTAGGTGTGACAGTATGAATGCAGGTCTTCCTTCAAAAAGAATATTAGACTTTTCAACAATTGATATGTTGATAGATTCACATTTAGTTATTGCCAGTATCATTCATTTACAGATGCTGTGGTTCAAACCAGTGGTGGACACAGCTAATCAAAAAGTTAGCTTAGCTAATGCTAAACCGCTAAACAGATAAAACAATTATGGGAAGCTAACGCTAAAGCGCTAACTTATCATACACTGCTGTCGCCGACACTGCAAGACTGTGTGTGAAGTGACACCATGAGTCACAAGTTCTTTGAGGTAGATAGTGGGGGGGGGGGGGGGTATAAAGCTTACCTTTGCTTAGCTCAGCATATCAAAGCATGTCACTGATCTGTGTAAATCACCATGACCTTGTATGATTTTAGTGCAGAGGACTGTCTTGAAAAAAAGATGAGTTGACTTGAATGTACAAACCGGATCCCAAAAAAGTTGGGACACTAAACAAATTGTGAATATAATCTGAATGCAATGATGTGGAGGTGGCAAATATCAATATTTTATTCTTAATATAACATAGACGACAGATCAAAATTTTAATCTGAGTAAATGTAACATTTTAAAGGAAAGGAAAAATATGTTGATTCAAAATTTCACAGTGTCAACAAATCCCAAAAAAGTTGGGACAAGTAGCAATAAGTGGCTGGAAAAAGGAAATTGAGCATATAACGAACAGCTGGAAGACCAATTAACACTAATTAGGTCAATTGACAACATGATTGGGTATAAAAAGAGCTTCTCAGAGTGTCAGTGTCTCTCAGAAGCCAAGATGGTAAGAGGATCACCAATTCCACCATTGTTGTGCAGAAAGATAGTGCAGCAATACCAGAATGGTGTTACCCAGCGTATAATAGCAAAGACTTTTAAGTTATCATCATCAACCGTGCATAACATCATCAAAAGAGTCAGAGAATCTGGAACAATCGCTGTGCGTAAGGGTCAAGGCCGTAAAACTCTACTGGATGCTCGTGATCTCCGGGCCCTTAAATGTCACTGCACCTCAAACAGGAATGCCACTGTCAAGGAAATAACAGAATGGGCTCAGGAATACTTCCAGAAAGCATCGTCAGTGAACACAATCCACCGTGCCATCCGTCGTTGCCAGCTGAAACTCTACAGTGCAAAGAGGAAGCCATTTCTAAGCAAGCTCCACAAGCTCAGACGTTTGCACTGGGCCAGGGGTCATTTAAAATGGAGTGTGGCAAAATGGAAGACTGTTCTGTGGTCAGATGAGTCACGATTTGAAGTTCTTTATGGAACACTGGGACGCCGTGTCATCCGGAGCAGAGAGGACAAGGATAGCCCAAGTTGTTATCAACGCGCCGTTCAGAAGCCTGCATCACTGATGGTATGGGGTTGCATGAACGCTTGTGGCATGGGCAGCTTGCATGTCTGGAAAGGCACCATTAATGCAGAGAACTATGTTCAGGTTCTAGAACAACATATGCTCCCATCTAGACGTCATCTCTTTCAGGGAAGACCCTGCATTTTTCAACACCATAATGCCAGACCACATTCTGCAGCAATCACAACATCATGGCTACGTAGGAGAAGGATCCGGGTACTGAAATGGCCAGCCTGCAGTCCAGATCTTTCACCTATAGAGAACATTTGGTGCATCATAAAGAGGAAGGTGCCACAAAGAAGGCCCAAGACGATTGAACAGTTAGAGGCCTGTATTAGACATGAATGGGAGAGCATTCCTATTTCTAAACTGGAGAAACTGGTCTCCTCTGTCCCCAGACGTCTGTTGAGTGTTGGAAGAAGAAGGGGGGATGCCACACAGTGGTAAAAATGGACTTGTACCAACTATTTTGGGATTTGTTGACGCCATGAAATTTGGAAACAACAGATTTTTCCCTTAAAATTATACATTCTCTCAGTTTAAACTTTTGATCTGTGATTTGTGTTCTATTCTGAATAAAATATTAGATGTTGGCACCTCCACATCATTGCATTCACTTTTTATTCACTATTTGTTTACTGTCCCAACTTTTTGGGAATCCGGTTTGTATTAAATTTAAATTTAGCGGAAGCTAATTCCACGGAAAGTTTTCAAAGTTTGTGAAAACGCTAATCTGTTCAATGGAAAGCCAGTTCCACTATTAGTGAATTAGCAGAAGCGTTCCCACCACTGGTTCCTGCTCTGACACTGCTCTAAGCAACAAAGATCTTGAAGAGTAACAGTTATTTGTATCAAGGATTCTCACTTCAGAACAAAAAAAGTCCCACAAGTGTCCAACAATATGATCAATGACTTCCCAGCAAAATGTCTAAAACGGTTTAAAATGTTAGAGCTTCAAATCTAACCATCAGTGATCGATTCGTTAACTCTTACTCTAACGAAGCTAAAGCTCTTCCACAAAATGTGCAAAGAATTATAATGATTTGAATCCTCCTCATAAAGGGGGGGGGGGGATGATCAGATCTTACTCTCTGACAAGTGCTTTGTTTCAAGGAGCTGTTGAAGACTCGGTGTGCGATCAATAAATGCAAATATATGGAGTGTTCAGTCAGAAGAAATCAATACACACGGCAGCAGTTTGTAAAAAAATACCTCTGGTCTTTATTTTACTTTGGTCCTGAGCACATTTTAATTCATATGAAAACTTGAAATACAGTTGGAACTCATGATTATCAATGAGATTGCAAAATTTAAAAACTTCTTACAGCTTTTCCTTCTTCAAGGGTCGAGACATGGAGTCCTCCTCCATCTCATTTTGTCCTCTGTGTCCTCTGTCCTCACTCCAACTACCTCCATGTCCTCTCTGACTGCATCCATGTCTCCTCTTTGTCTTTTTCCTGCAGCTGCAATTCTAACATCCTTCTACCAATATGCTCACTGTCCCTCCTCCGGACGTGTCCAAACCACTGTCCCTCCTCCGGA
>NC_056512.1:46341156-46347267 GCF_014905685.2 Nematolebias whitei | reverse complement strand
CACTGTCCCTCCTCCGGACGTGTCCAAACCACTGTCCCTCCTCCGGACGTGTCCAAACCACTGTCCCGCCTCCGAACGTGTCCAAACCACTGTCCCTCCTATGGACATGTCCAAACAATCTCAATGTGTCCAACATTTTTCAGTCCGGTCATCTGGACAGTTTTTTTTTTTTTTGTGCTGAAACGTTTCACCTTCCATCCAGAAGGCTTCATCAGTCAAGGAAACACACAACAAAACTGATTCTTCCTCCAACAGCTTACTCCAAAGTGGAACAAACCAGTTCTGCTTGTGATAAGATGGTCTCTTTGGTACGCCCCCTCCTCCATTGATGGCCCTCTTCCTTGTTGACAGTCTTGTCAAACTGGTTGCAAACAACAAAGTCCATGCTCAATAATCCAGGTATACAATCCAACATTTTTCAGTCAGGTCATCTGGACGGTTTCTTTTTTGTGCTGAAACGTTTTGCCTTCAATCCGGAAGGCTTCATCAGTCAAGGAAACACAAAACAAAACTGTCCAGATGACCTGACTGAAAAATGTTGGATTGTATACCTGGATTATTGAGCATGGACTTTGTTGTTCATCTCAGTGTGTCCTCTCTAACTTTATCTCCCAGTTGTTCAACCTGTGCTGTACCTCTGATCATCTCATTCCTGATCTTCTCCATCCTTGTCTCTCCTAAGGAGAACCTCAACATCTTCATTTCTGACACTTCCAGTTCTGTCTCCTGTCTTTTTGTCCATGTCTCTGTCTCCAGACGTTACAACATAGCTGATCTCCCCTTTGACCTTTGCTGACACCCTTTTGCCACAAATTACTCCTGAAACTTTTCTCCATCACTCCATCCTGCCTGGACTCTCTTCTTCTTCACCACACTCCCCATGTTCCTGGCTAGTGGACCCCAAGTCCTTGAAGTCCTGCACCTTTGTGACCTCTGCTCCTTGTAGCCTCACTGTTCCACCTCCTCCCTTTCATTCACACACGTGGACTCTGTCTTACCACAGCTGACTTTCATTCCTCTTCTTTCAAGTGCATACCTCCACCTCTCCAAGTTCTCTTCCACATGTTCCCTGTTATCACCACAGATCACAGTGTCATCTGCAAACATCAGAGTTCACGGGGATTCCCGCCTGACCTCATTTGTTAGTCGGTCCATCACCAGAGCAAACAAGAAGGGGCTCAGAGCCGATCCTTGATGCACTCCCCCCACCTTGAAGTTATCGGTCACTCCAACAGCACATCTTTTGTTGATTGCAAATGTTAAAAACAAAATACCTAATTAGGACAAAAATATTCAAGCCTTTAGCTACTTTTCTCTCTCTTATAAAAGCACACAGCTTATCTTCCGACTCCAAAAGGAAAAAGTATTTTCAGCATCCATTTTGGGGTAAAGACATAACACTCAGATCCAGTTTCCATCACCCTTACAGTGGAAGGCTGTGCAGCCTCCCCAGACACAGAAAAGGAGCTCTGCGCTGACAGTTCATATCTCTTGGTGCACATTATCCAGCTGCGTCCACATACCCTTGGTTGCTTTTGTTTGCCTATTTTGTTTTTAACCAGTGCATGACACCCACTGAAATGTGTGCATCCAATTATAGCAGCTGTCATTTGTAAGCAGTCTGGAAACATGTACAAAAAGTAAATTACACATCAGTTTAGTTTTTTTTTTTTTTCCCTTTAATGCAGCAAGTATGTAAGAATTCATTTCAGTGATCAGAGGAACAACTTGTGGAGCAGTGAAAAATGGATTGAAGCTCACCTGTTTGCAGAATCTTAAAAATCCAATGGAGTAGCTCATTCCAACAAGACAGCATGTTCCATACAGACAACTGGACCTGAGTAGACGGAAGGAAGTCATGGGTTATCGTCACGCCAAAGCTGAAACACGCTCATTACACAGAGGCACGAAAACAAAATACATAGGAGTCAAATAGAATCATGTGATGAGATGCGGTAGAGGTAGAGTTGCACTCAGGTCCAAATAATCTGAACCGACCCGGCCCCAGCCCGCAGCCATCATCTCTGAACCCCACCCAATCCAACAAATTAACAGTATTAATAGGTCCAAACCTGAAACCCCCCCGACATTTTTAATTAAGCTTTGATTGCTTATACCACCGACTATTATTAACAGTTGGTGCACGCACGAGGCTGAGGGGATAGAAGATCGGAGCAGAGGAGCCCTCAAAGTGCATTAAATGCTTCCCCTGCTTCTGCCTGCATCCTGCTCTGACATGTTGGATATTTTCTGATCTCACCTGTTTGGGTCGTTAGGGTGAGTGCAGCGGCTGAATGAACGTCCATTTGGCTGATGGACCTCCTGCCAGTACTCCATCTGAAGCTTAACTGAACTTTTTTCCTCTTTCAACCGGCCGGTCAGCGCGTGGTCAAATGGCCACATACGGCAGGTGTATTATGGCAAGTCATGTTTGCATGTATTGGATTGTCGGCCGCGTGTGTCCCCGATGCAATAAAAAGCCAGACACCGACACCGACCCACACATTAAGCACATTATTATGGCCCGGCCAGGTCCTAATCTGGGTCGGGCAGGGCCGGGCTCTGGGTTCGGGTTAGAAATGACAGGTCTAGGTAGAGGCAGAGCAGCCGACTCGGGAATCAAAAGTCCCATGTTTGATCCCCAGTCATTGCACATCTCATGGTGTCTCTGAGCAGCACACCCTGTCCCCAGTTGCTCCCTGGGCACCTTCAACAGCTGCCCACTGCTCCACCTGTGGGTGGATGAGTTAAATGCAAAGAGCCAATGTCACCGTTGTATGGGAACAAACAATGATGACAATACATAACACATTATTATTATTAAATGTATGAAAAATTTATCTGCCATAACATTATGACCCCTCTCAGTGTTTCCCCTAGATGACTTGCCTAGGTGGGGGCGCTCATCTTGTCCATGATTTTGGTTGATTGAGAGTGGGTGGGGGGGTGGAGGAGCGAAACACATACGCTCTGTGTGGTGTTTGTACCAACAGTTTTCTTTTTTTGGGGGGGGGGGGGGGGGGGGTGTTGCAGAGACACAGCTGAGCTGCACGCTGTTTTTACCAGTAATTTTGGAGCACGGGGGGGTCAGCATGAGGGAAGAAGCAGCGTGAGCACTGCCTTTAGCTTTTTAGTTAGCATGCCTATATTGTGTGATGCTAGCTTAGCGTTACACCGGTGCAGATGGGTGGGAGGGGGTGTGCACAGTTCAGTTTGGTAGGCAGGGCACTTGGTTCTGTTAAGGGGGCGGGGCTTGTATAATGGTAGGCGAAACACTGCGTGTAATATTGATTAGGATCCAATTGTGTATTTTTCCTGCTGTTGTAAGTTAGTTTGTGGATTTGGTTCGATCTAGTGCGAAAGGAACCAAGCTGGGACTGGAGGACCCAAAAACTCGCACGCATGGACTGGCTCATGAGAAAATAACGCACGATGGCAGAAATCTTCGCATTTTAACCAAGCACACACACATACCAGTACTAGTGCCGCCATTCTCACATCTGTAATGTTACTTTTAAAGTTCATGTGTTTTCATTGTTCGTTTTGCTTTTGTTCATTTATCAGGTCTCTCTTGTAAATGAGTCCTCGAGGCTCAATGGGATTTACCTGTAGAAATAAAGGTTGAATGAATTTAGCCACCTGAAGCTGAATTAAACTCCTTGATTTGCACTTGAAACACTTCTTATTTACACGGTTTTCTGTTTTTTTGGTGGTAAAAATCGTTGTGGCTGCTTAAGTTTAGAAAAAGATCTTTCATATTGAGAGGCAGACATGATAAAAACACCAGTCAAGAGTGTTGGCAGCAAATCCTCTGTGCACTGTGAATTACTGGGGAAGGTGTGTGTGTGGACTGGAAAAAAATAGCTGAATGCTCTTTTTAAAGAATAAAATAGAACAAATTTAGTTCAAGTCAGGGAATTGTGTGTATTACATATATTAAACCTGTGAGTGCACGGTTACATGTGTGATGCTTCGGTGAAGTGTAAAATTGGACAGAGTTTACTCACTGTATGGGTTTCCCTCGAATCTCTGACATGATTGCACTCTCTCCTCCGAGATACTCAAAGGACAGGCTCAGGAAATTGTATATAACAAAAGCTGTACCAAAAGAAGAAAGTTTATGGTTTTCATTTTATGTATCAACAATGCATGATTTCTACTGCTGAACATATTTAAGTATTTTACTTTGAAGGTCAAATAATTTCAGAGGAAAATCAACTTCCCCATGATTAAAAAAAACAGTCCAACATTTTGGAACAATGAACATTTCAGCCCTTACATTAAAGAGCTTCTGAGGGTTCTGTGTCTCCAAAATCCCTTCCTAATCCTTTGTTGCTATTTAAGGGAGGACTAAATGAAGCGAATGCAGATGGTGTCCAGTCAGGACAAGGATCATTATGTTTTAGCCGCAGCTGCTAATGGTTACTCTAATTCTTGATGCTCTGCACCATCAATCAGCTGCAAACCTGGTCTGCAAACAGACTAATCGGTCCAATTCAATCTTACAAATCGCTTGTAATCCAGTTTGCACAGGATTCAAACTTACACATTACATTCTGAAGAACAAGGTTTACTTTACATTCAGTCAGTATGGAATTGTTATGGAATTGTTTTGTACTTTTTTAAAATGAATAAACTTCATACCATACCATACTTCATACCATACCATACATTAAAATGCTGAGAAAACGTAGAAACTGATAAGAATTGTGCAAAACATCACGTGTTTGCAGGTATTAACTACAGCAGATAAGGATGCTCCTAAAATTACTCCTAGAAATGCAACACCTCAGATAATGAGTTCTACCTGTATGAAAACAAAGACAGGAATGAAAAACAGGTACGCTCACATTCTTGTCTTTCGGTTTCTAGAAGCCAAATGAAAGGGGGGTGGGGGTGGGGGGCAGTGTTGGTTGACTTCCTGAGACCAGCAATAAGCAGAAGGTTTGCCATTTGTGATACGTACCTTCGTAGCAGTCCCGGACTGAGTCAAAGTACACGTAGTACTGGTCGTTACTGATGAAAAGGAGACTGAGCCAAGAATCAAAGGCATAAACGGGAACAATGAACAGGATGCGGATAATGTAACGCTGCTCGTTGGGCACAGTGTAGGAGCGAAGGTGTGTGAAGATCTACAACCAAAACACAAAGAATAAAAACATGGCAACAATAACTAATCCTGCAGAACAAAATTGCAAAACTGTAAAATATATCCTGATGCATGCTCAATAATTATAATAATATAATAATGTAAAATATAGTTATGAATGATGCACGCGAGTCTCGTACAAGAGTAACATTTGGACAATTAGTGTTTGTGAGAGGGAGAAACAAATTGTGAAAAGCTCTCTAGAACCTGTGTTATCTGAACCACTAATGTCAACTAGAACTGCCTCTAATTAGCAGATAAAAATTATTCATGATGTTACCATCAACTCTAGTGGTGCAATTAACAGATCGTGCTCAAACCACCAGCACTCGGCCTCTGCAGAGTTCGCACAGTTTATTTTGAACTCCAGCTCATCTTTGGCCCCGTTTACATGAGAATAAACTCTGGAAACTTTAGTGTTTTTTCAATCTTTATTGGGGGTAATAAACAAAAAAACGTGGGGAAAAAAAAACATTGTAGTTTCCATGTCTGTCGGGTTGCCAGATAAGAAATTATGAACTATAGTACTGTGGCGTTAAAATTATAGTATTTTGACCCACACTGTCATATGTGCTGAGTAAAGATACTCTAAGATGAGGTGTGTGTTGTGTTTGTTGAACATGTGCACAGAAAAGGAGAGGGTAAAAGTGAGGAGGTAAATAAGACATTTAAATTTATCTGGCAACCATGAGGGCTCACCTGCATTCATTGTGCATCCAGCATCTGCATTATACAGTTGCATCCAAACTGGTGAACACACTAAAGTGTTTGGAGCCTGGATTTGATTAGTTTTGCTCCTACATGCTGAAACAGGGCGAGCGGCGCAAAACACTGCTCTCCAACATTTATTATAACTGTTATTACATTTATCATACCTCTTGTTACAGTTACTATACCTCTTGTTACAGTTACTATACCTCTTGTTACATTTATCATACCTCTTGTTACATTTACTATACCTC
>NC_056512.1:46336091-46336156 GCF_014905685.2 Nematolebias whitei | reverse complement strand
TGAGAGCTGGATTGAGAGCTGGATTGAGAGCTGGATTGAGAGCTGGATTGAGAGCTGGATTGAGA
>NC_056512.1:46319185-46336081 GCF_014905685.2 Nematolebias whitei | reverse complement strand
CTGGATTGAGAGCTGGATTGAGAGCTGGATTGAGAGCTGGATTGAGAAACGTTTGGCTTCAGAGAGAACGAGGGCTGCTGTCGTGTAACTGAACGGATGAACCGGAGCAGAAAAGCAGCGGTTTCACTCCAAAAACACGTGGTGTGAACGGGCTCCTAATGTTCGGGTCTATGTCAAAATATTTGTCATTACGCAAGATAAATTCTATCTGATGCGAGTTAATCAATGACTTTTTATTATCACTTCTTCTTTTAACTTTCTGATGTTGAATTAAAATGACTGTTTCCTATTAAGGACAGAAATCCTCAATAAATTGGCATTTTTTGATTCCTCTAGTTTATTTGATATTTAACATACACCTAAATGTTTGCTCTACACCGTTTTAAAAGCCATATCCAAAACTATCAAGGTTATAGTTTATTTTTCAATTCATTTGTTGATTTTGACAAATAAGTAAAAGTGATATGAATTTACCATATTGTAGTAGTGAATATATATGAATAGAGTGGGAAATAATAATCCTGTCTCGGATATTCATTTAATTGTGGGCGGCTGTGGCTGAGTGGTTCGAGCAGTCGTCCTCCAATGCAAGAGTTGGGGGTTCGAATCCACCAGCAGTCACATGCTGAAGTGCCCCTGGGCAAGACACTGAACCCTCATAGCCTCTGATGTGTGTCCATCGGTGTATGAATGTGATGAAGCTCTGATCAGTCTCTGTAGAATGATTTGATCAGTTAGCTTTGTAGAGATCTAGTATAGAGCTGTATGAACGGGTCAATGAGGCACAGATTGTTGTAAAGAGCTTTGAGTATCTTGATAAGATAGAAAGGAGCTGTATAGGTACAGTCCATTTACTATTTCTTTCATCCATGGGTTGTTTTTTCCTCCAATAATAAAAAGTGGAGGACTCAAATAATTTGAACATTGTTATGAAACGAAACCAACAAATTCATTTTTTTTTTTTATCCTAACTGGTTCTTAAAAGTTTAAAAGTCCATGTTTGTAGTGAAATAAAGGGAGCAGCTCCCAGTGGGCTGTTTCCTACATCACTGCCTCTCAGTGGTGTGCTCTACATGTATTTACCGGGTGTACTGTGCCTGGAAACCAAAGTACACCAGTTAGTACAACGTAATCGTTAATTTACTTAGATTTTTAAGCATATTGAACATTCTTAATTTTCTCTGATGCTTATGCTGGTGAAGATTCTCAGTCATTCAGGACACAATGAATTCAAAAAACGAGTTGAGAATTGAGGAAGCTCCTCGGATGATGAGCGAAACGTCTTCCGTTACAAATAAAGTCCAGTTGTTTTCGTATGGAACGTTTTTTGAACTCTGATGCTTATATTTGAATAAATGAACAACTAACTTTGTACAACCGTTGGCTTTGTATTAAAAACATGTTATAAAATGTATCAAACATGTTCCAGTATTAAGTACAGAAATATTAATTAAACATTGCATATGACATGGACTCCACCTCTCCATCCAGATGTAGTGAGAGAACATTTAAAGCCACAGGTAGTGAAGATTCATCGGACGTTCGATCGTCTCTTACTGCCTCGTACGAAGATCACCATCATGTGATCTGACAGAAAACACCTGTTTCTGACGGTTTACAATTAATTCCTTGGAAATGTGCGGTGATGTTGAACATATTACAGCTGTAATTCTCCATTATTGCATGACATTTAGTTTATTTAAGCGTTCACTATTTTCCCCAAACTCTTGGTAAAACAAGACCGATAGTACAAGTAGGAAGTCAATGAGCACTTCTTCGGTACACAAGTGATAAATCACAAGATGGCTCTTTATGAAATAACCCCCACCAGCAGATCCATTTTTACATCTGAAATACTTCACAGCCCTTTAATGTTGCACAGACGCTTCAGTTTATGAAATGCAGCCACAAGATGATGTCAGATAGAGAAGTTGCCCAACTTCCATTTAAGAACCTGCCAGAACATCCCTACATCAAACCGAGAGACCGCACCTCGTGTAGCACACAGCTTTATTTGACTAAAGTTAGTCGCTTCCTTGAGCTCATAAAGGTCTTCCCCTTCGCAGAAACAACTCTCCCACGTGAGCCCCATAACTGGAGCGTGCTGCTTGGGACCAGTTCAGGAAACTCACAGCACGGGGCTAAATCCAGTCCCAGGACTTGACAGTGACCTGTACGCTTCACATGCACCTTCACAGGGTTAACATGTGGAGAACAGCTGATTTACCAGCTACATTAATATGCAGAGTAAAGAAGAAAGTTTGAATGTGGGCAACAACTTTTCTAACCTGATGTCATGCAAACAGATCAGTGAAGCATATGTTTGTTAGGAGGAGGAAAAACTGAGAAGACGAGAGAAGAAGCCAAATGGTTCCTTTCGGGGACTGAGATAATAAAAAATGTGACAATCTGATTGAATCAAAGTCAATAAAAGAGCAATGATGTTAATAAAATGCTGAGAACAGGTGCCTGTAGCTGCAAATTCAATCTAAGATCAAGTAAATACTTTTCTTACAGAGATGATCTTTTCGACTGAGAAATTTCATTTAGCTTTAGAAATGTTGCCACTGCATAAAAAACGTGTTCAGTTGTGGTTCTTGTTACAGATCGCAGCATATTAGAGAGAAGTTTAGTGGCGCCGGAGATCATTGCAATTCTAATGATGAACGATTGATCATCGATGATGAAAAATAAAAAGAACTGGCCAAGAAAAGGCTCCGAGTTGATCCCAGTGTGGGTGCTAAACGCTAACCATTTCATTTATTGCTACAGGAGGCCGATGGAAACTATTCAACAAAGATCGCATCACTTAAGACGAGAAAATCTCTCGTTTGAAATAAAATACAATTTCAATATCTGAACAATCAATTATTAAGTGTCATCAAAATATTTTTAAATAATCTACTGAACTCCTTGCATCGTGTCAGATGAGTGAACGAAACAATCCCACTGCTTCTTTAAGCACTGAAGACAAGAGAACAGCTGCAACTTGTTCCCACACTTTGTGCACTGACAGTAGATTCAAGCCAAGCACAAATGTGAAGACGTGCTGGAGGCGACTGAAAACATTCATTTACGTGCACGTCATGTGCAACAATGTAGAGTCATGTGGGTAAAACTGAGCTGAAGCTCCTAATCCTCAACGCTTCAAGTTGCAGAGGGACCAAAAAGACCACCATGAAAAAGAAACAGCCCTCCGTGGACCACGAGTTCAAAAAGCAACATCCCATAAAAAGCACGATGTCGTTCTCCATCAGTATTCAGAAAGTGCATGTGAGTCTTTAGTGGCTCTCCTGAGCACGTCATTAGAACATGAATCGTGCACACAGTCTGACTCCCAGAGTGTGAAGCCTGTTGCAAACCTGCTCCATCGTCCCACAGGAAAACTTCCCGTTTATTGTTCAATTAAAACGTCTTTCTGCAAAGTGTCTGGCCAAACAGCAACTACATTAAAAACACAGAAACTATTTGATGCATATTGAGTTACAAATCCCTAAACGGCGGCAGCTGTTGTTGTTGTGTCCCCCCCCCCCCCCATGTAAAGACGACTCAATAATTATTTCCAGCACATAGCAAACAAATACACGTTATCATAAATAAGAGCCAGGATGCACATTCCATAAGATGGACGCTACACTTTTAAACAAACGGAGTCTTGAAGCTGAACACATCATCTGTGCATCGTCTGATCTCCCTGCTGATGGAGCAGCAGCACTTCTCTGCAACTGATGATGAGAGTATCATCTGTGCACAGCGAGCACGTGCTCACTTTTACAAGCGTGATGAAAGGCTGTGGTTAAAGGTGGTCTGCTGCAGCCATTCTTCCTGCAGCTCAGCACTGATCCAAGGCTGTGCTTTGATTCCATCAGCCGGACGGACGTTTGACTTTTCTGTCTTGGCCAACTTTAATCTGAGCTCCCAATCAAAAGGAAGAGAAGCAGAGCGGGCGCACCTGTACCTGACTCAAGACACACACCCTCTCTCAGCAGATCCTCCCTGTTACAACACATCTGGCACGAGAAGCTGTTGCATGTTGTGGTGGCACATTTACACAAGACGGTGGTGTCCACGTGACTTGTTGGCACCTGACCCGTGTTTGCGTGCGGCCTTTACCTGGTGGCACGTGATGAGCAGGGCAGACCACACGAACATCCCCGACAGGACCTGGGCGGCCATGGTGTCCAAGAACATGTGACCCTCTGCGACGGAGCCGTTTCCTGTTCGGACCATGGGCGTGTTGTCCGACAGCTCGGGGACAACCGGAACATCCAGGTGGACTGACACGTTCTCGGCCGAGTTCATCTTGAAACTCACGAGAGAGAACGAACAGAACTCTGCAACACGAACAAGAAAAGTCCTCAAAGAATGAAATGCAGGTGAACTTCCGGTGCGGAGCTCGTGCGCCGTCAATCAACAACTGGCTCACCTTGTGCACCTGACGTGCGTGTGTCAAACAGGCCAGGCTCGTGACAGGTCGGGGGAAAGGATCAGCATGGAGGATAAAACCCGGGTCCACAAGTCCGAACCAGCCGACCTACGCGTTCAACTTCCTCGTTTGAAACGCAGCAGGTGCGGAGGTCCAAGTCCGCGCAGTCAGTGGGAAAAGTCAAAGTAAACTCAAAGTCATAAAGTTAAAGGTGAAGCAATAACTTCCACTGAACGTTACCTTTAACAACAGCTTGGAATGGATCCTGTCGAGGAGCGACGAAAACAGGTTGGGCACAGGTACATGATGTCACGTGGCCTCGGTGCAGCTGGTGACGTCATTACGCTTCCTCCTCACGCTGTCAGTTTTTTTTATGTTGGGCGTGATTGACGAATCACCCTAATCCTCCCATGTTCTTTTACTGAGGACAAAATAAAAGTATAATGCGTCATCATTTTTACTCTTTATGACGTCACCGTTCTTTGTTGAAAGCAGGTCTCTCTTGTAGACGAGCCTCAGTGGGACCAACCTGTCTAACTAAAGGTTGAAAGTTATTACAGTAGTAAAATTAACGGGGCAGCAGTGGCTGGGTGGTTTGAGCAGTCGTCCTCCAGGGGGAAAGTTGTGGGTTTGATTCCAGCAGCAGTCACACGCTGGTGTCCCCATGAGCCCCTCACGGCCTCCGATGTGTCCCATCGATGTGAGAACGTGATAAAGCTCCCATTAGTCTTCGTATACAGTGGAGCGCTGCATTTGTGGGTAAATGAGGGCATTTAAAGAGCTCAGTGTCTTGATAAGATAGACAGGTGCTATACAAGTAGATCATTTACCAATAATAAATCAATATACAGTCTTGTTATGGGCCTTTAATTGGCTTAAAAACATTGAGATGGTCGGGGTCATAAATCTCTGCCGCTGGTACACCACTGGTCAATAGCTAAGAAACTTTGAGAACCAGTGACCTATCGCACCTACTTTTACAGAACTACAAACTTTGGACAATAAAAACTAATTATTGAGGGGAGCAGCTGTAAATCTTTATTAATATCTGGATGTGTACACCCCTGCTAACATTTTATTCTGTTTACTGATAAACACATTCATGAACATTTAATCAAGAATTCCTCGAGGCTCAATGGGATTAACCCGTTTAAATAAAGGTTGAATGAAAAAATCTTCCGTTTCCAAAGGAACTGTGCATTTGAATTGTTGCTTGTATCAAAGACAAATAAAGCAAAAATACAATTAAAAAAGAACTTAAAATGGCCTTTTCAATTTTTATTTGACACACGTTAAACTATATGCAATGTGAATTATAACACAGTTATAAACAGTATAATGGTACATTGTTCGCTCCGTAAACTAGAAAATATGTCCCGTTATTTCTGAGCACAAAATCAGATAAAACAACAAAAACAGAAGAAAACAAACCTGAATATAAAATCAACCCAACTCAAACACAATGAGCACTTTCAGTTGAGTAAAAAAGACCAAACGTTTGAAATTTAAACATCTGTATAATAAAATACAGATACATATATAAAAGAATGCTACATTTAACCAACATGTTTGATAAAAACTAAAAAACTGAATGAAGAGAACTACGTGATCCACAGAATGATCACAGCACCGAGCTTCTGGTCGTCAGTCCAACTTATCACCACACCCGACACCCTTGGACCATCTCCTTCAGTTGTTTAATGGTTTCTAGGGAGGAATCCTTCAGAGCCAGTCCCAGTAAGACGGGCCTGTTCCCAGCTTCTTGTGAGACAAACACAGCGAGGTGTTTGGCACAGACGTGAGTCAGTGGCTGTAAAGAGAAACACAAGCACGTATGAAGACGTGACACACAAGCAGCCATACATGGCAGTTCTACATTACAACATTAGTCTGAGGACAATTTTCAAAAGTCAAGGCCTCAGAACAGTAGCTCCTTTAAACAAAGACAGTTGAATATCCTGATGCATGCTCAATAATCCAGGTAGAAAAATCTAAAAAAGTTCAATCTGGTCCTCTGGACATTCAAAAAAACAAAACAAAGCAAATCAACAAAAAATGTAGAAACGTTTCGTCTCTCATCCTGAGGACTTCCTCAGTCTGAGGTGCTGTATTCAGCTCAGTCTCTTAAATAGCACCTTCTCAGAGTGGATCAACCAGTTTGCTGCTGACAACCAGAACCAGCTGATCACATGCTCAAGAAGGACCATCAGCCTAACAATGGATCATTAGCACCTGATGGCTGTTTACTGTTCACAGAGGGCTGAGTGATACTAGCAATCACAGCATTGTAAGAGGGGGACAGTTGAACCTGGAGGCTCCACCCCTGTTTAATGATGGACGGTTTCTTTTCACAAAGATGGCCTCCTTTACTCCTCTCTCAAACCATCGTTCCTCTCTGTCCAGGATGTGAACATCTTCATCCCTGAAAGAGTGACCTCTGACCTGGAGATGAGTGTAGACCTCAGAGTCCTGGCCTGATGATGTTGATCTTCTGTGCTGGTCCATCCTTTTGGCCAGTGGCTGTTTAGTTTCCCCGATGTAAGACTGATCACCCTCCTGACACTGAACAACATACACAACATTACTCTGTTTGTGCCGGGGGACTGGATCTTTGGGATGAACCAGTCTTTAATGTATTTTGGGGTTTAAAAGCCACTGGGACGTTATGTTTAGAAAATAAACGTCTCAGTTTCTCTGATACTCCCTCAACATATGGAATGACCACTGGTCTGGGTCTGGGTTCCTCCTTTTCACCTGTTGGCTGACTGGAGTCCTGTTTGGGTTTCTTCTTTCAGGAAGGCCCAGTTAGGATATCCACATTGCTCTAGAGCCTGTCTTGTGTGGGATTTCTCCTTCTGCCTGGCTCCTGAGCTAGTGGGGACGCTGTCTGCTCTGTGGTACAGAGTCCTGATGACTCCTAACTTGTGCTCCTCCGAATTCCTCCGGATGCATGTAAACACAAAATCCGACCGTGTCAACGCAAATCGTTTCCTCTAATTAACATAAGAAAAAACCTACGTTTCCCCCCATCGTGTCCGTGTAAATAGGGCCTCAGTTGTCTCTAAAGCCCCCAGTATACTGCCGCATACCTCCATACGCAGAGGTACGCACGTACGTACGCAGAGGTACGAGCGTACCCCCCAGGGCATGTCTGTGCAAAGCTCAAATTTTTACGACCACATACGCGGTGTCGCACAATAAACTGCTCGGCGACGGACTGTTTTGTATGCAACACCAATGTATTAAATTCCTCTTCTTCATCCCTGATCTGGCCTTTTCTTTTGTTTTTTCCAAAAGGCAGAGATCTCTTCCTCCTCCGTTGATGCCATGACTGAAATGGTGAGAAATGGAGGAATTAGTTACGAGCGAATTAAACTCAGGTCCAGCGTGGTTGCGGGAGGGTCTGGAGATTTCCTGGTGGGCTGGTCTGATGTGTGGGCTGCAGGGCCAGCGCTCCCTGGTTTTTATATATTTTTTATCTTTTTATTAACAACATATAAACACAGAACACCACTGTGGCTGAGGCTGCCAGTGCTAGTTTTTTTTCCCCCGACCTGTCAATCAATCCAGTAGGCGTGTCAACAAATGACCAATCGGCGACCTCAATTTGTCCGGAAGGTAAACGCCCCTTGTCTGTGAAGCTGCTCTGCAGCGGCTCGGGGTGGACGCTGGAGTTTAATGACTGAACCCTGTGCGTACGGTACACGCGTATGTACGCGGCAGTATACTGGAGGCTTAAGTGAACGTTTGTGTGTGTGGGGGGGGTAGAGGAATAACAAATAAAAGCCTAGAGGGCCCCCTGGTGGCTGCAACTGGTAATGTTTACTGGTTCATGTTTATGAATGAACATTTCAAGCATCAGTCAAAAATTGCGTTATGAATATGGGAAAACAAAAAGTATCTTAGTCGCAGTGATGCAAAAAAGTGTGACTTATACGCCGGAAAATACGGTTCATTCATCTTGCCAAAAGTAGGAAGATCTTCAAAATTGTTCTGAAACAAATAGTTTCAGTTAAATGTATTTATTTATTAACCTTTATATAACTGGGCAGATCACAGATCTCGGGGCCTGCAGGCAGACCAACATGCATGTTTTTGGTCTGTGGGAGGAAACCGGAGTACCCGGAGAAAACCCACGCAGCACGAGAAGAACATGCAAACTCCACACAGAAAGACCCAGGTCCAACCGGGGATTGAACCCAGGACTTTTTTGCTGTGAGGCAACAGTGCCAACCACTGAGCTGCCGTGCTGCCGAAATGAATAAATGAATCATGTAGTTAATGAATATCATGTGAATGCAACTATTGCAGAAAATAATGGCATAGAAAAACATTTTAGATCTTTATAAATGACTAAAACCTGTTTTTTTTTTTTATTACGGTAATCTAAAAGAATCATAGGCTTCACTGCAAACTTAGAAAATGTTCGCTTTTCTTTTAATGACATCCTCTTATCTATGTGCATGTAACAGTGACAACGTCACGCAGCGATGAAATGAGTTTTCTTGTGTAAATTTTAAAAGATCACTGAACTCAAAGCCACCAATCTCATTTTTCCACAATCTTCCAAAGCAGCTGAGCCAATCTCATCTGCCCTTTCACCACATGAAACGAGTCAGTCCATGTGACAACAAGTGTATAATTACACCGACACAATATTAATCTGAAGTTTCATGGTGCGTACCTCGTCTTTGCCCAGCAGCACTTTAGTGGAGAACGTTGGGGTGTTGATATCATTAGATCTGGAGTCAGGTGTGACTGAAACCAGACTCCCAATTTTGCCAAACTGAGTGAGAAGCACAAATATGTAATTAGTGAACTGTGTGCACACGACATCTGTTAAAATGCCACCGACTTCTTTCTGCGCTTGTTTTGATGTAATGAGAGGATCAGCCATTTTGTTCGTCCTGGGGAGAAAACAAAAAGAAAAATGATGAGTCAGAAAGAAACTAACTTGTTTTTGTCTTAGAAACAAGTCTGCATTTATAGCTGAAAAATGAGTACAGTGTTTTATGCTGTTTGGAATCATCGTATGAGTCATAGAAGCCGAGGCTGTTCAAGAACATTTACTGGCACTGAACAAAAAAACATGTTTAAACTTCATGTGTGAAAAATTAGCATTTGAGTACTGTTAAAATTAAACACGAGTCAAATTAAGATTATAGGTTGAAGCAGTAAATTTGCAATGCTAAATTGTTCTAATTATTATTTACTTCCATTGCTAGAAGCTTTGTGTCAACTTTGGGACTAAAATAAAGTCTGAATGTGTTGGCTGATGGAAACTGGAGCACTTTCAAACATACTGGGATTAACCTGCCGAAATAAAGCTTGAATTCATGTAACGACATGGACACTGTGAACTCAACGAAAGACAAAGCTGTGCAATGTGTTCTCACCAAACCCAACAAGCCAAACAGAGTGGAAGTAAAAGTTTAGTTTGATTTCTTTACAGGACTGAGGACTGCAGCCATGATGCTGTTAGCTAGGAGGCTAACGTTAGCCTCCTAGCTAACAGGAAACTCGAGCTTTAAAGAAAGCTAAACTAACAATAAAAATAGCACAAAAATATTCTGCGCGTTAATACTTACAGTATATTCTTGTCGTTCGTGAGTTTATAAATTTGTAAACTTTCGGTAACCCACGCAGGACAGCTTTGCTAATCTTCCACCATCACGTTAACAAATCAAAACAAACCTCAGTGTCACGTGACTCGGTTGGCTGTGGGACGTACGCTGCGTGATGACGTCACAGTCAACGTTCAGACCAAAACAGAGGAGCCGCTTCTGAAGTTTTATATTCAAGGATTATTTTTTATTCTACCAGCTCACATTTGCATGTTTATGGTGCGAAATTCGGACTCAGGTTCCAGATCAAGAAACCTAATAATTATATATTTGAATATGAATCTTTCCAATATGTTGAATATGACTCTAATATATGAGTTCAATTTCATTCATTTATTTCGTTTTCTTCATATAGTGTAACGTTCAGTTTATTGTAAAGCGACTATATTAATTATGTAAAGAGTTTAGTAACAGTGTAAACACTTTTTATTTAGGCCTACCTGTCTGTGAAACTTGATAAGTTAGAGACAGGTTGGCTGTTCTTTACAGTTTACTTTCTTATTTTGAAGAAAGTTTTCTTGTAAAACTTTTAGTCTCCAGGCAGAAATATTTGCTTGAAGGTGATGAGGATCCTTGAAAATGAAATGTTTGTTAGTAAGGTGGAAATTCTTCCTATATGATTTGAAAATCAAATCAGTCGACTGAGCAAAACTAAACCTGCGGCAGAAAAACGTGTCTGTTGTCTCTTATTCTGAAATTTACACGGAGCCAATGGAGAATTCTGCTGAACTCAGCATTTTGGACCAACGTGACTTTTTTATTTTCATCCATCCATCCATCATCTTTACCCGTTTGTTCCATTTTGGGTCACGGGGGTCGCTGGTGCCCATGTCCAGCAATCACTGTGCGAGGGGCGGGGGACACCCTGGACGGGTCGCATGTCCATCGCAGACTTTTTTATTTTATGTTTAAACATTCTGAATCTAAATAATTATAACAGTCCCGAGCCTACGTTATAAATATCTGTTTTTGTGTCTCGTTTCGTGACTAGATGTTTCTTCTTTTGGGAATATTGCATAAGTGGAGAAAGGTGGTCCTGGCAGCATTTTTTTGAATGAGACATTCAAACAACATATTTAGTTCATAGATTGCATAAATGGTGCATGCAATGATTTAGCTGACTCTTTTGAATGGCAAATTACAGCTGAATATTGCATCCAATAATGCAAGGATATAGTTTCCTTTAAGAGGAACAATTAAGGATTGTTCACAGTTTAACAGAAATTCTTGAATGATTGTATTTATTTTATTTTATCCATGAAGACGTGAGGCTCTGGTGAAGTCTGAGGATTGCATTGGGCTTACACACACACACGCACGCGCACGCACACACGCACACACACACACACACACACACAGAGAGAAGCCATTCTTATGAAAATGGTATTTTCACAATGTCAAATAAAATGCAGCTGATTTGTGATTCATTGTGCTCAGGCTGCAGAAGGTTTGAAATTGGTCGACCCACTCTTTTTACCTGCTGTCATGTCTGTCCTTGAATTATCATTCTGAACTAAACAAAACTGTAATGCAAATATATCTATAAGTAGGATTTCTTTTTTAAACAGAGGAAAATTGCTGGACTGGAAAATGTATTTGATTTGAAAAGCACTTTGTACACTGTCTTAGCAAAGTCCTTTATTAAAGGTTACAAGGCTGAGCCTCAAAGGTGATCAATAAAATACACAAGAATTTATTATACAAGAAAGGCAGAGGAATATGTTAATATAAACTAAAACAAAACTTTCATCACTATAGGAATCATTATGTTCACATTTCCCCAAAGACAGGCTGTTCATTAGGAATAAAAGAAATGCTAAATGCACTGTACTTGTACATCACCTTTCTAACTTACTTCAAGATAGTCAGAGCGCTTTAAACAACAATCTGTGCCTCGTTCACCCGTTCATACAGCTCTCTACTAAAGCTAAGTGAACAAATCGTTCTACAGAGACTAATCAGAGCGTTATCATAGTCATGCACTGATGGGACACACATCAGAGGCTATGAGGGTTCAGTGTCTTGCCCAGGGACACTTCAGCATGGGACTGCTGGTGGATTCGAACCCCCAACTCTCACATTGGAGGACGACTGCTCGAACCACTCAGCCACAGCCGCTGCTCCACAAGTTTACATTTTACTTAGATTCCAGTTTGTTTGAGCAAAGATTGAACCATTTAATGCAAATTTAATTATGGTGTTCTGGAGGGTTCTGATCTTGGACCAGTACTTTCCACTTTATATACTGTACAGTATATGCTCCCATTTGGTAACATTACTTAACAGCTCAGCCGTTCCATCAGCTATTGTATATTTTTCATTGAAGATAAATAAAACAATTACAAGAGTCTTAAATCTGTCAAAGCCTGTATGTCTTATTTTTCTGTATTTCTTTCAGACATGTTTAGAAAATTGTTGTTTTTGGACCTGAATACATGACGGGCATCTCATTTGGCGTTAGTCTGGTGATGAAACCATGAACCATGACGAGTGAATAAATATTCATGTCCAAGAGAAGTTCTTGGACCTCAGTATTTCATGTATACACTATGTTACCCAAAAGAAAGAAAAAAGACAAGTGACCCAGAACATTTTCACAGTTGTGATTGAGGTCGGACCCAGAAAAGCAGCCTGACACAAATAATTAAAAACTCAACCGAACTTTGTTGTAAAAACTAAACCAAAGGAGGCTCAGAGGAGCTCAGACATGACATCTAAACTGCTCAATGCTCATCTGATGCGCTGTGAGAAACAAAAGGGTAATATGGAATGGGACTGATGGGAAGAGTGGCGGCAGCTGAGACTAATGGGAATGGAGAACAGGTGAGGTGGGCGTGGCAGGACTGAGGAGCAGAGGGACACAGCACAATGAACCAAAGAAACAGAAACAGGAAAAACACAAAAACCACCAAACAACTCCAAAAATACAGATTCTAACCAAAAAAACTTTGTATGTGTGTTTTTATAAATAGTTTGGTCTACAAATATTCTGAGGTATCAAAGTTTTCATTAAAGTTTCCATTAATCTAAATGAGTGTGGGAGAGAAAGGGCGCGGCTGTTGCCATTCTTATTTTTATTTCTTCACACAGCGGTGTCTCTGAACTTTATTGAATCCTGAATCAGTTTAATAACAGCTCATGCATGACAGCACAGACATGAGTTGTCAACTTGCCCAAGATCTTTAGAAAGAAAATGTTATTTGTAACTCGTTGATTCTGGCTTTAACATTTTCAAATGTTAGCCGCTGCCCAGGGAGCGGAGACCAGCAGCCGACACAAGGCGTCGAGCTGTTCATATGGAAATTTCTGTGGTAGAAAATACCACAGAGACTTTGAAAAGAGTTCTGGTCTCAAATCACTTATTCCGTGTAATGTTAAACTGTGAATTACTTGGGCTTTGCTTTGCATAATGAATAGCTGTAGACTCACACTAATGGCTTCTTGGAGCGGCTGCAGGGCTTCAGGGGTTCTTGCTGTTTCCACAGAAAATGAGAAGAACTTGAATTCATTATGATTTCCATGGAGCAGCACGGTGGTGCAACTGGTGGAGCTGCTGCCTCTCAGCGAGCAGGTCCCTGGTTCAAACCCCGGTCCAGGGCCTTTCTGGGTCGAGATCGCATGTTCTCTCCGTGCATGCGTGGGTTTTCTCCCACAGACCAACAACATGCATGTTAGGCTGATTGGTAACTCTAAATTGTCCCTAGGTGTGTGTGAGAGAGTGAATGGTTGTTTGTCTCGTTTGTCTCTATGTGTCCCTGAGATGGACTGGAGACCTGTCCAGGGTGTCCCCCGCCCCTCGCACAGTGATTGCTGGACATGGGCACCAGTGACCCCCATGACCCAAACTGGAATAAGCGGGTAAAGATAATGGATGGATGGATGGATGGATGGATGGATGGATGGATGGATGGATGGATGATTTCCATGAAGACAGCTCCGGCTGTAGAACCTGTCTGTCCCAATCTGAACATTCAGACATTTTCTTTTTGTTTACAGCTTTGCTTATTTCAGCGTCTCAGCTAAAGTTACACCGCACCTGAAGCACATGCACAAAGAGATATGTGCACGTGTTACAAGGAAAAACAGGGTGCACTTGTCTTAAAGATATACTTGTGATGGGATGAGCACCAGGTGTTGCCTAAAAGACAAAAGAAATAACTCTGACACATTCTGAGGAGAGGTGACGACACCTGAAGGTTTTCAGTTCAATGAAAACTTTCTTTTATAAAACTTTTATAAAACTATTTGTCTGTGTTTGGTTTTTTTATTTTCTTAAAGTAAAGACGAACATGAAAATTCCTCAAGTTCTTCGTCACGGCCGCCCTTCTTTCATTTGTTCTTTCACATTCATTCAACCTTTATTTAGACAGGTCCACGAGCTTCAAATGTTTGTGTTGGATGAACAGAATGAAATCCCGGAGTCTTCTTCTTTAAAGGAACGTAGATCAACCGCAGCTTTTAATGACAGAGCTTTAAACTAAGATGAGGAGAAATGAGCAGTTACTGTTTGGGTCAAGATCTCACTCTCAGAGTTTGTGTTGAGGATGACTCTCAGCTACCATCACATCAATTGTAGCTCAAAATTAGTCCAATTAACGGAGTTACAGCCATTTGTGTGTTTGCTAATGCCACTTAGCCGTGGGAGCCCTCTTGAACTGGACCGACTCCAAACGTTGATGAGTTGTAGCACACGTACATACTGTCAGTAAAATACTTTAACATCCTGCTGACAGGTGACAAAAATTAAAAAGACCAACTTTCATCTCTTCAAAGCTTTAAAGTGTTTGTTTCTTTAATATTAGCTCATAATGTGATCACTTTTTAAATCACGTTGAAAACCTGATAAAGAAACTGAAATTAAAACTGGGTTTCTTTTTTCAGAAATAGATCTTTCTTAGCTCTGAATGACAGAAAACATCTTGTAACCTCCACCTTCCTGCCGGCATCGACTACGGTGACATGGGGGAGCGCTGGCACAGAGGTTAGAAGATGGGCTTGTGATCGGAAAGTCGCAGGTTCAACTCCCAGTACCATCAACATCAAATTGTGGGTGGAAAAGGTGGAACACCCCCACCTCCCTCACCCCTCGTTCGCCCCACCCTGGGCCCTCGAGCAAGGCACTTAACCACCATCTGCTCCTAAACAGGCCTCTCTTGAAAATGAGTTCTCATGGCTCAATGAGACTACCTGGATAAATAAAGGGTAAATAAAAAAAAGAATGTTCCTGCCAGCTGCTTGCAGATGTTGGATGCTGTCTACCACAGTGCACTAAGATTCACAACTGGTTGTAACTACCGTCCCCATCACTGCACCCTGTACTCCTTGGTCCGGTGGTCCTCATTATCTACACGAAGGCTCTCTCTCACTGGTTCATCTTCATCTATAAATCCCTCCTTGGTCTGTTGCCTTCATACATCTCCTCCCACATGTCACGTCGTCAGTGCAGCTACAGCGTGCGCTCTCAGGACATCATTACCTGCAGCGTTCCCTCACTTCGGACTGAACTTGGCAAAAAGGCCTTTTCCTACTCAGCTCCTGGAACATCTTGCAACAGGAACTGAAGTTGTCCTCCTTGATTTCTTTAAGAGGTTTCAAACATTTGATCATGTCAGGGGAAAAATCAAAACAGACCTGTTCTTGTTTTTAATATTTCACCTGTTTTACAGCACCCTGACTGATTGTTTTGTACACTACTCTTATTTTAACTGCATTTTGACTGTAGTTTATTGTTGTCATTGTTTACTGTTGTTGTCATTGTTTACTGTTGTCATTGTTTACAGTTGTTGTTGTCATTGTTTACTGTTGATGTTGTTGTTGTCATTGTTTACTGTTGTTGTTGTCATCCTTTACTGTTGATGTTGTCATTGTTTACTGTTGTTGTCATTGTTTACTGTTGTTGTCATTGTTTACTGTTGTTGTTGTCATTGTTTACTGTTGATGTTGTCAGTGTTTACTGTTGTTGTCATTGTTTACTGTTGTTGTTGTCATTGTTTACTGTTGATGTTGTCATTGTTTACTGTTGTTGTTGTCATTGTTTACTGTTGTTGTTGTTGTTGTCTATCTGTTCGGTCTAGAACAGGTGTCTCTTGTAAACGAGTCCTCGTGGCTCACTGACACTAGCCTGTGGGAATAAAGGTTGAATGAATGAATGAACTTTAAAAAATCTTCCACAGCATCAAGTCATCAATCCTCTCATTTACACACATTGTTTCACATTCTTTATCTATCTTTGTGAGGACACAATAATGCTTTGCATCCTTGGGCCTTTGATCACAACGAATCACAAAGTATTAGCCTAAAACTCAACAAGTGCAAGTTAAACCCAAGTTAAAAGTTCAACCAGTTTCAGACGGTCCTGGAGTTAAACACATTTCTTTAACTGTGACTGGTCCCCACAAAGATACTGTAGCTATAAAACACACGCAGATGTTACCCTGGTGGCCACTAGAGTGCTGTGCTGCATTACAGATGGAGCTGAGTCCAACATGACAGCTGAACAATCAAGGTGTCTATGAAGCACAGACAACCCAAGGTGGGACTGAAGACAGCTGTGTTCAGGCAAGCTGCAAGAATCGATCAATGAACTCAGTGTTTCTATCTCAAGACATCAACAATATGGTTTTACTCACAATTTACTTTCAGGTTTCTGACTTCACTGATTCAAAAAGTGACTTTTTCAAAATGTGCATGAGGAGCTGAAAATGGTTATATTTACCATACTGGGAATAGTTCATGAATAATGAACCAGTTCATCATCTTTCAAGACCTTTTGAAACTTTTAAATATATATACATACATATTTGCCAGGAGCTTTAATCTAAAATAACTAAATGTATATATATATAA
>NC_056512.1:46315379-46319085 GCF_014905685.2 Nematolebias whitei | reverse complement strand
CGTGCTTGACCAGTCTCCATCTAGTTTCTATTTATAGAAAGTGGATGGGAGACTGGGGAATGCAACGCCCCAACTGTTCAGTAGTTGAGCAAGGCAGCAATGTGATAAAAATAAATAACATGACAAAGTCATGACTGAAAAAGAGGCAGTCATTTCTCATGTTTCACGTGTTCTTGTCAAAGACACGTGTTTCCTGTTTGTGACTGACGGAGGTGAGACTGAAGTATTTTCAAGAGGAAAACAGAAAGAGAGATATCCTGATGCGTGCTCAATGCAAGAGAAAGAGAGATATCCTGATGCGTGCTCAATGCAAGAGAAAGAGAGTTTGGAAGGAGCCGTTCACTCCTCGCTCCTGACTCTGCTCCAGAAACACACACATGAAGATGTGAGAGGAGCGTCAGTCAGCCGGGGACAGATGTTCACTCAGAGTTTGATGTGCTCATCAAGTTAGATCGACAGAGGCAGAGGAGGAACGATGACACGACAACCTTACATTTCCATCACTTGTTCCACGGTTCATTCAAGTTTCACTGAGAGCTCCTCATTCTCAACACAAACAGGACATTTTGAGGAAATTATTGTTCCTTTTGCTACTTTAATAATGTTAAATATCAAATTTATTTCAAATGAAACCTCCAAAGTAAATACATTTGAGCTGTTTTTAAATCGTGTAAATCACTTTTCTCTTTGAAATCTGTTTCAGTATAATTGCTCTTGTTTTGTCTTGTTTCACTTTGACCTTCCTGTTTTTGCAACTTTCAGCTTTTAGCTACATTTCTGCCACATTTAGCTTTAAGCCACTCTTTTACTGCTTTCAGCTTTTAGCTATTAGGAAACCGTTAGGTTTTAGTTTCATCTCTGTTTTTTTTGTTCATTTATTACTTTTCGGTATCAATCTGATCTTTTTAGGTTTAATCTACAATTTTGTCAATTCAATTTTTTTGTTACTTTAGCAACTGTTTTACTAATTTCAGCTTTAACATCCGTTTTGCTCATTTTAATTAGTTTTTTCATTTCAGCATGTGTTTAGCTCATTTTAGTGACTGTTTTGATAATGTTAGCATGCTTTTAGCTGATTTTAGCTACTTTCTGCCTTTAGTGTGTGTTTTTCTTTTTACAGCCTCTGTTCTACTTGTTTTAACATTAAAAACTTGTTCGCAAAGTTCAGCAAATGCATTTAGCCCTCAGCATTTTCTGCAAATATTCAGTATCTTTAGTTTTTAGCGATGCGATAATTTGTTTAAAAGTTGTAACGGTTGCAACAAAGGATTGAAAATGTTTTGTAATAAATCACTGGAGCACTTTGTCTGTTACTGGAATGAACAAACAACTCACAATAGGAAAGAGCTGGCCAGTGTACGGGAGGCTGCAGAGGCAAACAGTTCAATAATTTAATCATTTAATCCAGAAAATTCTCTGCACACAAGGGATGAGGCAAAAGATGATTGAAAGACCAAACCAGCAGTAAATGATTGTGATCTACAAGCCTGTATGAGTTGCAGTTCTGTGGGGAAATCACTGCATGGACACAACAAGAGTTCAACCATTGCAAATGATTTACTGTATCACCCACAGTATCTAAATTAGAAAATAAAAATGTCCCATGTACAAAAAGAATTGCAAGTTAAAACAAGGCTGCTGATTTAAAATGACTGGAGCTGAACTGGAAAACTGTGGGACCTTAAACGCCTCATCCTACAAGCTCCAGATTCTTGCAGTGGTTTCACTGTGTAGAGGCAGAAACAATAGAAATCAAAACTAATCAAGCATCTTGTTGTGCGCAGACACGGGAAAGGTCTGTGCACAACACTGTTGTGATGCTTTCAGCAACAACGCTCAGTCAACATTCAGACAGGAGACGTTCAGGAACCTCCTGGAAAGAGACCAAGACCAGGTTGGTCTTTTTAGAGACCAGCAGAGACTAAAGTTTCTTCTAAACATGAAATAGATTTTTAAGAAAACAGTATTTTAATTCTGAGTATTACAAAACTACCAAATGTTCTTTTTGTAAGTATTAAGCAAAGGCACATAAACAAAACTTCCCAAATGGGTTTAGGTTTTTGTGGAGTTTGCACGTTCTGTTTATTTATGGGTTTTCTTCTGGTTTACTTCTTACAATCTGCAGCGAGTTACGTTCATGACTTAATAAAGAACAACTTGAATCTTAATCACATTAAAGCAGTGGTGTGATACGCAGGCATACGGAGTATACCCAGAAAAGCTTAAGAATGTCAGTATACCCACTTAAAAGTGTCCATTGAATACTGACATGTCATTGATACATTAAATGCTTCTGTAACTATCTATTGGTACGCAGCACGCGTTCAAGACATTTGCTTATTCAGCGAATTGTCTAATTCTGTTCTTACTACTTTATTCTTGAACATGTTGTTAATACAAAGCTAACTGTTGTACAAAGTTTGTTGTTCATTTATTCAAATACCGGCATCACAGAGAATTGAAAATGTTCAATATCAAAATAAATTGACAGTTACATTGTACTATTGGTTGATTGGGTCGTTATAGACTGTTTAATCTGCAGTGCACTTACAAGTGTCCTTGTGAGGGTAAAGAGCTGATCAGTGTTCATAAAATACTCACTTTGTGATAGAATACACCCTTTGAGTGGAAACAGGACGCCTGAGCACATTTAACATTTCCATGGTTGTGAAACTGGAACTTAATCCTTTCATTTAAAGCCTCAATAAATTGTATAAGTGGGAGCTCTTCAGGATAACTCGGTCTTTAAAACTTTCTGGCACTGTGCTTGTTCTTATCTGGAGATCAATCCCACAAACACGTTTTGTTGCTCTTGCATCGTCTGACACACATTTAAACCTGAAGAGCGTAATGTCCCTTTTGAACAAGATTACGTGGATATTTAGCTGCTTGAAGCTCTGCTTATTACTGATTGCTCTCATCTCTAGGGTATTAATGCATTAAGCTCTCCACATTTTTTATTGTCTCATATTAAGAGTCAGTACTTAGGTCTCAGTCTTGTGTTTGTGATCATTAATCATTTCTAATGACCTTCATTAGGTTCAAACTGAATTTGGTTATGACCACGCTTGATCATCGTACAAACAAACCAGTTTTGGCTAATTAAGAAAATATAATGTCCAGAAGAAGATGGAATGGACGTCAGGAGATATTGATGGGTTTTAGTGAGGCTGTATAAATAGTTGAGCATATTTGGTTGATGAGTTCATTAATGGTAATCAGTTTCTATTGGCTTTTGACATGTGTTGCAAAATGAAACATAACCAGCGTGTGGTTTAAGTTTCCCCTCTAATGTATTGGCTGATTAATTCAAATAACTGTTTTAATTTGTGCCACTGATTATCTGCCCTGTCTGTGATGCAGAACCTCATTAGATTAGAACGGCCCAAAGGCACTCGTTGCAGGTTCCATAAGAAATTGAAATTTACAAACAATTAATTTGATATTCAAAAGAACGATGTGCAGCAATAAATAAAATGTACAATTGTTGAATCTGCACTGGTGTGCAAGTTTGATGGCCAACCAACTTTGCTGAAGTGATCAACTGTTCTAGACTTTTTTTTCCTAGAGGACACCAGATCAATTGCAGAGGACAAAGCAGGAAAAACAGCACATTAAATGTCCTGGTGCATGCTGAATAACTATATACATTAAATGTGCTGGTGCATGCTCAATAACTAAATACATTAAATGTCCTGGTGCATGC
>NC_056512.1:46311449-46315369 GCF_014905685.2 Nematolebias whitei | reverse complement strand
ACATTAAATGTCCTGGTGCATGCTCAATAACTATATACATTAAATGTTCTGGTGCATGCTCAATAACTACATACATTAAATGTATTTTCACACGTGAATGAGGAAGTGTTCTTTTTTCCTCACTGCCTTAGGAACTGGTCTCAACTGGCCTCCATTAGTTTTCTTTGTAGTTGCTGAGTAGTCCCATGCAGAAATGGCCCTACACCTTTAAATCCACAGAGAGACCAGGAAACAACAGCCCTCCTGCAGAAACAGCACACAGACACACAAGAGTCCATTAATTCTTACATGTCCTCAGTTGGACGAAGAAATTCTCTTTCCACTGTCACCAGTGTGCTGCACAGGATGGGAGGTTGTAACAAAATGGAGATTTGATGCAATCCTTTTGTAGAGACCGTAATTTCCGGACTATAGAGCACACCGACCATGGGCCGAGCACACAAAACAAACTAACAAAACATTTTATACATTTTATAAGCTGTTCTTGTGTATAATGGGTATCCATGTTGTAACATGACATATTTACACAGAAAGAGTTTTAAAACTTCTAATTAAATACGCACCAGTAACACACACAAATATGTACAGTACAGTAAATGTTTTTTTTTCTTCTGAATAATGCCTTTAACACGGCTGGTTTAAAAAAAAAGTTAAACAGTACCGGTAGCGTCCCAGTAAAAGTCACTTTTTGTTTCGTTTATTTCCTCTTGTGCACTAAAACCACTGAAGTTTCTTCTTCAGAGTCAGAACTGAAAAACTTCATCACACTCGTCCTCAGTCTCACGTTCACTGTTGAAACAATACAGTAGCCAGGAAGTCATTGACTGTTGTCTTCATATTCCTGCTGCTGCGAGCTGGACTGCACATGCAGGGGAGTTCCCCCCCCCCCCCCGTTTCATTGGTTCGGCTGTGACGTGTTGGGTAATTTCATTGGTCAGATCTTTTTAACCTTTATTTATACAGATAGTCTCATTGAGTCACGAGGAGTTGTTGCCCTCTCAACCAGCCGGTCAAAGCAGATGGTCTCTTGTCCTGAGCTGGTTCTGCTGGAGGTTTCTTCCTGTTAAAGGGAGTTTTTCTTTCCACTGTCTCCACTGTGCTTGCTCAGGATGGGAGACTGCAACGAAGCCAAGATTCAACTTGTCTGCTGGATTCCTTAGATAGAGAACTTTACTAAGTGTGTGAATGTTCCTGTAAAGTCCCTGAGACAACTTGTTGTGATTTGGTGCTATAGAAATAAACTGAATTGAATTGAACTTTAAAATAAATTAAATTATTGTTCTACATTTGTCATGCAGTTTATTTATTAAAGCCCTTCCTAACTATTTTTAGTGATTTTTCTAGGTCACAGTTAAGTTTTTCTTCCATTCAGCCTCCCCTTGTTGTTTGGATTCACTTTGGATTTTTCCATTTTATTCAGTCTCCACTTTGACGTTTTGGGCTCAAACACCCTAAAGATAAATTATTTTCACATGCTGATGGAAATATATTTTCAGCCTGAACACTAATTGTTTGTGCATCTTTTAAAGACCGACAAATGTTCACTAACTGGGCTTTTCTTTGATCTTATTAAGGTGTTTTTGGACATCGTAAGGAAGGAAAGAGCTTTAAAATGTGGATGAGTACATTTTTTGAAGAACTTTATTTGCTCAAATGAATCCACTCAACACCCCACCAACAAATAAAGCATAAATATGCAATATAATCATTTACACTATTGAAAATGCAGTTGCTCTTAATGAGACACTTGGCTTGCCATACATGGCCACCCTCGTCTCGCTCTGGAACTCCTGGAGCAAACGTCAAATCAGCTTCATTTCACCGCTCAGGAGAACTGCAGCTGATTTGATCATTAAAGTGCATTTACTAAGAAAAAGTTCAACTGAGACACACCTTTGATATAATGCGGAGCAAACAAATAATAGATTTAAGCGTTAATCTTGTTAAATTCTTGTTAAATTCTTGTTAAATCCTCTCGTGCATGCTCCGGCGGCTGCCATTTGGCAGCCAATCGATTTTTGGCACAACACCGGCCCACGCTTCCGTGTGGTCAGCGGTGACGTGTAACAAAAGTGATGCGTCAGTGGTAACACATTTTAGATGTGACGTATATGGCAAAGTGACTTATTTATGTTTTTTCCACTTTATTAGACATATTTGGACTGACGCGACTGACATGGCAGTGCAACGTGTACGGCAGCAAGTACGGTATATATTTTGCAAACGAGCTGTAACTTGTCACTCATTCAATGATGTAAAAGCTGATTTACGTCACACAGTGGATTGATCACACGTGCACCGGCAGTCTGCGTCCTTCTGCTTCCTTTAGCTGAACCTCATAACAATCAATGAATGAAACAACACTCGCACTTTCTATGAAAATTAGTGCCTTTAATTTTCCTCCCCAGGACAGCCTCTGCATGGGCCTCAGGTCTTCAGGAGTCCATCATCATTGCTGCCTGCGAGGAATCTTTTCACAGTCTCTGTCGTCTGTCCTCGTGTGCGACGGCGGAGCATCTGGAAACGGTTTAGTCAGCAGATGAGGAAACTTTTTCATCTTTGATGTGGAGCAGGTTCACAACACGGTGCGGTGTGGAAGATCTTCATCTGAAATTCTTCAAGGTGGAAAAACATGGCCAGAAGTTTTCAGACAGAGCAAAGGAAAGAAACTATGCTTTTATTTTGGCACAGCCCTGGTGCTTCAGCTGTTTTACTGAATGTTTGTGCGGCTGCTTTGTATGATTTATCACCATTGCTCTGACTTTTCTCTTCAGGGAATGCTGTGTCAGGAAACACACAGACAAAAAAAGCCAAAGAAAAACAACCAAAATGGGCTTACACCCTCAGCATGTGACATGTATCTAATTTGAAATAAAGATGCTCATTTTGAAGCACCAGCGTTACATTTTGCCAACCATCACTAATTCCAGAGGAAGAATCAATCTCCAACGTGTCCGGTGTTCAGTTTGTTGTTTGATGAATATGTGGAACCGCTGGGTATTTTTTTATTCATGAGACCTAATGGGCACAATATTTTATGGTGACATGGCATTGTCTTTGTGGGCGGGCCTCCCTAAATTCATTCATCAATCAGGGTCCGTGTGTTTGACGTGTGGCTGGCATTTGGTCGGGGCTGGCTGCAGGTGTGGGGCGGCTCGTCTGTGATTTGGCACCGGCATTATTTAGAGCAGCGAAAGGCTTACAGTTACATGCGCCACACTCACACACCTGAGGAAAGGTCACGCAGAAAGATGGATAGCTGCAGCAAACTGCCTCTCCACCACATTACGGAGGTTTGTTACATTTGTTACCGCTTGCACCAAACCAAGACAACAACGCGAGCTTCAGTCGAGGCAAAACGTGATTTTTATTCTTCTCAGCTCTCAAATGAATTCTTTGTTTCTTCTCCTCAAGTGAACAAAGAAAACAAACCTGAATGAAGAATGTATTCCACATTTCTAATGTTTGATCACCAAACATTAGGGTGTGGTCCTTTTAAAGATCAGGACTTGGACATGTTTCAGGAGACATTTACTCAAATGAAGAACTTAAATGTACTCCAGAAGGTTGAAGGCTGTTTTTTTGTTTCCCCTTCAACAAAAAGTAATTATTACGTGTGGGGGTTGTTTCTTCTGATCCAGGATAAAACCTGTCATGACCGGCTGCAGCAAAGTAAATGCAAAAAGCTGTAGCTCAGATTTCTGGTGAAGACAGAAAATTAAACCCAAGGAGAAGATGCAAACGCTGCACAGTGACGCAAAGGCACACGTCCATTTCTGACTGCTGTGGAACAACACGGTGGAAATGTCACAACTGGTTGAATGAAGTAGCACAAACAAGTAACTCACCAGTCCAAGCAGTCCTCACTCCCCTCATGCCAGTGTCATGCCAGTGTCATGCCAGTGTCATGCCAGTGTCAT
>NC_056512.1:46296419-46301449 GCF_014905685.2 Nematolebias whitei | reverse complement strand
TTGTACTACTCTTCCTACTTGGTGATTTTTCACTTATCGCTAGGCTTCAGGGTATGGATCCCCCGCAATAAACGAGGGACTACTGTTACATATTCTGAGCGTTATCTTGCATTACGTTTTTTTTAAAAGACATTTGGGAACTAAAATTTTAATGTGCTTTTAATTCATATGAAACTAAAGACGTACTGTATTTAGGGCAGCTTAGTCAAGTTAGAAGGAACAGAAGACACAAGCCTGTTCGTACAAAAGCAAAACACTTGCAACACTAAATGCAAAAAAGAAATTTATCTATAAAATGTAGAACCAGTGCAGAGCACACTGTAGTTTCATTCTAACTTCAGTGGCTGAAACTTCTAAAAAAATCTTCCCACAATGCATTTCATCTGGTGCATTTCCCCAGAGTGAGACAGGATCGTGACAGGGTCTAAATTAAAATGATTTTCACCTGTCTTGAATCGCCCTCCACTATCCAGAGACTGTGATATAATTACACAAATGTGTCTGAATTGTCAGTCATTCAGAGATATCATTTTCAAACTGTCTCTCAGTTCCTTCAACATGATCTGATCTGTCTCTGAGCTTTGTTAAAACCACACAAGCTTGTTAACAGGATTTAATAAGGTCTTCGAACCACCTTTTTCATATGCTGAGAGTTCTCTGCTCACCAACCAGTAAAGCAGCTGCACCAGCCAGTGCGGCCTTGTCATGTCACTTTAAGCACTCTTAGGCACTCACGATGATTAGCTATTGCATAAGCTGAAATAGTGCCAGGGTTAGAGCCCAGTTTTAATGGAGTTTGGGCTTCACTGGGCTTGGGCTGTTGTCCAAAAGAACAATTTAGGAGAATTAATAAAGCCACAATAAGCTGTCAAGATACCATTCAACCCCCTGCAGTGAATCAAAGCAGTTTCTTATACATTCTCCATGTTCTTAACTGCAGGCATTCATTCATTCAACCTTTATTTAAACACTAAATCACATTGAGCCTCAAAGACTTATTTACAAGTGAGACCTGTTTGAACAGAAAAAACCAGTGGTTAACTGGACACATGTAGGAGCTGGAGGCGAAAAAAATTCATATCAGACTTTTTTCCAGCCTGAGAAAAAAACCTCTAATATTAAAAAAACACCTCGCACAAACAAGCACATAGTGACGTAGACATTCTGCAGACGGGGGAGACGACGAGAGCGGTCAACAATGTTCATAGATGCTCTCGAGGTCACTGTAAGAGTTCTGTTAAGGATGGAATAATCAGTCAATGTCCTCCGGTGAGATCCATAAACATTCTCGAGGGATGTCGGGGAATGGCCAAGAATAACGTCTATGAGAATCCAAGAGTCCTGAAATGATGACACAAAGTTTATTCAGCTGGTTCTTCTGGTTATCAGTTGGAAATTCCTCAGGGAGGGGGTGGTGAGCGTCAGATCCCATGTTCTCCAGGTGAATTCAGATAAGATGGCCTTCAAGGCCAGCCAGGGGAGCCAAATTCAGATAAACATACAGTTGTTTTGGGGACAGGTAGGACTTAATGACATCTACCTAGAGTCTGTGTTGGTCCACTCGGTTCTGAAATGTCCAAATTACATGGCCACACCGATGGAACGTGACTGAGTAAAATCCCCAAGATCTGATCCATTCTGCCCAAAGCATTTGAGTCTGGGTACTCGAGACACGAACCAAGCCATCACAAAGGCAAGCAGCGTGATCGGGTCCCAATTTGATGCCAACGACTTCCTTGATTGTAGATAAAACCAGCAACCAGCCGAATCCAAAAAGCAGGAGCCAGTTATCGAAAATCCAATTAAAAAATAAAAGTCAGAAACAACTTTCAGTGGTTGCATGGTGACCACGTGACCCTAATGTTTCTTAAAGAGACAGCTGAATGTTGCTGTGATTTTGTTGTGCATGACAGGTGAGTTGTGTGTTCACGGTGTGGGCGGCTGCAGGGAAATAAATCATTCCCTAATAACTGCAGTCGCTTGATTTGATTTCAGTACATTTAAAGAACAGATTATTTGGGGTTTGAGGAGGTGAGAAGAATCTGCTGAAGATTTGTTTTTCTGCAGCTGCTTTGACAACAAGAGAACTGTGACGTGTAAAAAAGGAAACACTTTTTTCATGCATCCATTTTCTTGTGGAGGCACCAAGTTCAGAAGGGAAACGCAGATGTCTAACTCCGCCGTGATACTTTCTAGCTCCTCCTGGAGGATCACAAGATGTTCCCAGGACAGAAAAGACACAAACACCTCAGCAAGTTCTTGGTTAGTCCCAGTGGGACCTGCCTGATAAACCCATCAGGTGCCTGAAGCACCTCAGTTGATTCTTTATGATAAGGAGGAGCAGCGGCCTTATCTTCTCTAAGGCTGAGCCTGGCCAACCTATCAGGAAGCTAATTTCAGCTGCTTCTATCTGGACTCTTGCTCTTCTGGTCATGGTCGTAGATGATCACTGGAGCATAGATGAATAAATAGTTTTCCTTTTGATTCAACACTTTTTTCACCACAAAAGACTGAAGCAACTACTTCATTACTGCTGTTCAGGCCCCGATCTATCAATTCATCTCCTGCTCCATCCAAACATCACTCGTGAACAGACTTTTTGATAACCAAACATTTTTTTTAGAAATAATACATAATTTACTTCATGCTCATATTTGCACAGCAAAATATAAAAGGTAGTTTTCAGTCTCACATAAAAAGTTCCCACTGCCCAGAAAAACAGAGAATGACTAAATATTTACCAGCCAATTTTTTGTTCACACTCACCCTAAAGATAATTATTTTATGTTATCTTTTAAAGAAATTGTTTTAAAGAAAAGTGGTACTTTTGCCAAATTCAAGAGTTTTTCTGCACCATCAGAAATCAAATGGTCTAACTCTGTAATCTTCTAACATTTGAGCACATCACCATTGTAGCACATCACCATTGTAGCACATCACCATTGTAGCGGTCATGTGAAATATTTGGGCTTCTATTCCTTTGAATTCTTTAAACAAGTAATGTTCAGTTTAAAGCTGGAACAAACTCTGTGAAGTTCTGATTCCAGTGGGCTCAAAAACACCTGACTTAGTTAGGGCTGGGTACCGTTCTAAAAAAAAAAATCGGTGTCGGTTCCTGGACGGTTCTTTTTTCAGTTCCAATTTTATGATTAACATCAGTTCTAACTAGAATAAAATGACATTACACATTACAGTACAAATCTTGAGTTTTATTTTTTAACTTTGGTATTTGTCCATTCCAAGCAGTTTTCTTACATAAACAAATAATTTCCAGGTCAAAAGACCAGTTTCAAACCAGTGACACGTCAGTGTCTAATGTTCACTGCTTCACACTGAGGACCTTTTCACTGAACAGTTCTTCTTCAGAAACATCATCATGTCTGTTTTCTCTGGACACAAACCAGCTGCTCCTGGCTGACAGTGTCTCCAGCAGTAGAACATGTTCACTCTGAGGCTGTGGATGATGATTGTTGCACACACAGATACCTGGTTGTCAGTTTGACATATTGTCCCTCACATTCCACCAGCAGGTCACTGGATTCACTGAGGTTAAGGTTGATGCAGACTTCTGCACCTCTGTGTCTCCTCCTGAATCTTCTCTGTGGTTCTCTGGGGTTTAGGGCTCTGATCATCTCCCTAACTGACATGAGAACAAAACATCAACAATAACATGGTTGTGTTATTATTGACCAAAAACCATTATCTAGACTGAGAGATAAAAGTTTAACTGGTCAACAACATCCTTTACAGTTTAACTTACCTCCACCATGCAGCCTCCACTGTAGAAAAAGGCGACGAGGGAGAGGGATGGTACTGGAAGAGGGGGCGTGCCAAAGACACCATCTTAGCACCAACATAACTGGTTTGTTCCACTTTGGAGTAAGCTGTTTGTGGGAGGAATCAGTTTTGTTGTGTGTTTCCTTGACTGATGAAGCCTTCTGGATGGAAGGTAAAATGTTTTAGCACAAAAAGAAACTGTCCAGATGACCTGACTGAAAAATGTTGGATTGTATACCTGGATTATTGAGCATGGACTTTGTTGATTAGGTGAACTGTTTAATCAGCTGACCTGATGGATGAGCACATTTTTACAAGCTAAGCTTCATCTGTTACTGTCAATCTTTAGTTAGCTTCTGAGTTTAGCTAGCTACATAGATAGTCATAAAATAAAGCTCCACACTAATATCTTAAAGTTAGTGTTACATGGATCCTAGTTTAATTCACTGCGATGCACGTATTAAGCTGCAGTAACGTTAACAAATGTAACAAAAAAGGTTGAATCATGTCATCTGGACTTCGTTTTTTTGTTAAAAACTTCTTTGGAACGTTTCTTTTTAACAAAAAAACGAAGTCCAGATGACATGATTCAACCTTTTTTGTTGTTATATACCTGGATGACTGAGAAAACAAACTTTGTGTTAACAAATGTAAATTTACCAGCTGAAACACAGACACAGCTCCATCCTCGGTGCGAAGCAGAGTCCAGTTGTGGAGATGCTGAATCAGGCCGTTCAGGCTCCAACACTCACAGGCTGACTTGAACACTGAGAGGAGGAGGAGGCTGCGCTCCTCTCGCCTTGCAGTAAAACACGGAGCAACTTTCCACTTTTAAATTGAAGCCGTTCGATGCCACATGCGCTCCACACGTGAACCCCATCTGTGGGCGTAACCAGCGCCATAGACATACGCTGTATGGCAGCTCTATACAGCTCTGGGTGTAAACACGTATGTCTGTTTGCTATATGTCTGTGTTTTACCTGCCTGTGTGCTGAAACCACGTGACACGTTACAACCAATCACCGAAATTTGACACCGAAAGAAGTGACATGTTTCAATCCATACACCAACCGACGCAGTTCGGTCGGTACCAAAAAAGAACTTCAGTTCGGTATACAGCCCTAGACAGTTAAAAAAAATTAAAGTTCTTAAAAAAAAAACCTACATTAAACCAGTGGTTCTCAACCACGGCCCTTGAGGAACACCATTGTTGTGGAATAATATTTGTTCCTTTTAGAATCTGACTCCTAATT
>NC_056512.1:46295029-46296409 GCF_014905685.2 Nematolebias whitei | reverse complement strand
AAGCGGTTACTACAGAACTCGGGTGGAGAAATAAGAAAATCACAACACCATCCTACCTGTTGTAGTTGTTTCCCTGCTTCAACCCACCTGATTCAGTGATTTAATTACTTCCTCATGTTCTACAGAAGCCTGATTAATTAAAATCAGGTGTGTTGGAGCAGAGAAACAACCGAAGCATGCAGGATGGTGGTCCTCAAGGACCAGGGTTGGGAAACCTTGCATATTGACAAAAATACTTGAGCAGTTTGAAAATACTATCCAAACGCACAAAGAAAGGTCACTGCTCTTTTTCTGTTTTCAGTTTGTTGAAGCCAATGAAAACCCTGTTGTTGCTCTTTTTGTCCCACCAGTTAAATGATCCCACACTGGACACCTGCTTTGTGGTCACAAAGGAAGCGATATGTTCAAGTGCTGTTTCCTCTGGGGAAGCCCAGACTGACCCGCAGTGCTGGATGAAGTTCTGGACCGAGCTGATGGACAGAAACTGAATATGAATATTATAACGCTGTGGCACCATCTGTGTCGCCACATCAGGGCGAGCACACTCATTTCACAAAACAGAAGCTTTAATGTTGCACCTACGTGTGGAAGTACAACGCTGTTGTTGCAGCTTCGAGAACAAAGTGACATTTTTCAAACTCCAACTTTTTAAGAGCTCATTTGCATTTAGTGAAACAGCAGAGAGGAGACTGTTGAAAGGTGCATTGTTGTCACTTCGAGTGTGAAGTGATGAACACATCCGGAGATATGCATGAACATTATTGCAGATGTTCAAAGGAGGCTAAATTGATTAAAATTGTGCAAAATAAATGTGTTCCTTTTATGTTTTTATTTAAAAAATATAATTTTATACAAGAAGTTAGCATTAAGCTTTAGCTGGTGTTACAAAGGGATTTCATGCTCATAATTAATATTTTGGTTTTATTTTCCTTTTGAGTGACAAAAGAAAATGAACATAATTTAATCAGAAGTAAAAAAAAATGCTCACAAGAGTTTCAATTAAATATATTAAAGGTTTTAATTAAAAGTAGCATATTAAAGGTATCCTGCTAATGTTCTGAGATCACCTCTAACCTAAAACAGCTCCTGGATGGATGTGACAAAAAATGTGGGTCAAGTTTAGATATTCTGCTCAGGTTTCTACCAGAAGTGTAAACAGATATTGCATTAATTCTATTTATTTTGAATCTGACTGTAAAATGTGAATAAAGACATTGATGCAGTTTTTATCAGATAGTTTCATTCAGACCTAGTTCTACCAACCATCCATTTTCTATACCTCTTTTCCTGTAATGGTCATGTGAAGCTGATACCTTTCCCTAGCTGCCATCAGGTGTGTGTGTGTGTGTGTGTGTGTGTGTGTGTGTGTGTGTGTGTGTG
>NC_056512.1:46282997-46295019 GCF_014905685.2 Nematolebias whitei | reverse complement strand
GTGTGTGTGTGTGTGTGTGTGTGTGTGTGTGTGTGTGTGTGTGTGTGTGTGTGTGGGTGGGTGGAGGGGCACCGGGGGGCACCACTGTGTGGCTTGGCCCAGTGCATAGGGTAGTCCTCTTCTATTTGGAGGACCTGAGGTTCTACGCTGAGACTCTGCAGTCCTTGTCAAGACACTGTGGTGATGTTTATCAGTGTATAAGAGAATAAAAGGTGCTGTAAATATTGTATAAAATGCATAAATCAAAGTTTGCATGATTGTGTTTAGAAATGAGAAACTCTGTAAAGTGGCTTGCAGAACCTGGAGAGGTTAAGTCAGGGACATTAACCATTACATCTTGAACAGGTGACATGTCCATCACAGGCCACACAGACACAAGTGAGACAAACCACCACTCACACCTACGGACCATTTAGAATCACCAATGAACCCAACATCTGTGTGTTTGGTGTGTTAAATCCCACACACACATGAGAAGATCATGCAACCTCACCTTACTGACGTCAAACCCATTTCATGTGGTACATGGTGCTCAAAAATCTGTCAAAACATTGCAGTTTTGTCAAAAAAAGTTCAATCTGGTCCTCTGGACATTCAAAAAAACAAAACAAAGCAAAACAGCAAAAAATGTAGAAACGTTTCGTCTCTCATCCTGAGGACTTCCTCAGTCTGAGATGCTGTATTCAGCTCAGTCTCTTAAATAGCACCTTCTCAGAGTGGATCAACCAGTTTGCTGCTGACAACCAGAACCAGCTGATCACATGCTCAAGAAGGACCATCAGCCTAACAATGGATCATTAGCACCTGATGGCTGTTTACTGTTCACAGAGGGCTGAGTGATACTAGCAATCACAGCATTGTAAGAGGGGGACAGTTGAACCTGGAGGCTCCACCCCTGTTTAATGATGGACGGTTTCTTTTCACAAAGATGGCCTCCTTTACTCCTCTCTCAAACCATCGTTCCTCTCTGTCCAGGATGTGAACATCTTCATCCCTGAAAGAGTGACCGCTGGCCTGGAGATGAGTGTAGACCGCAGAGTCCTGGCCTGATGATGTTGATCTTCTGTGCTGGTCCATCCTTTTGGCCAGTGGCTGTTTTGTTTCCCCGATGTAAGACTGATCACAGCCCTCATGACACTGAACTTTGTGGTTGCACCAAGTAGAATTCCTCTGGTGGAGATGATCACAGCCACAGAATCAGCCATCCGCAACAACAAAATGAAAGAGGCTGAAGCAGAACAGCTCAGAATCAAAGTTTCATCCTGCCTCAGCAATGCCAAACCACCACCTTCCAACATCAGTAGAGAGGAGAGGGATGCTCTCACCGCTCTTAGCAAGGACAAAAACATCATCATTCTCCCAGCAGACAAAGGAAGGTGCACAGTGATTTTGAACCAGAAAGACTATCATGAGAAAGTTATGACACTCCTTAGTGACGTAAACACTTATGAACCTCTGAAAAGAGATCCAGGAAGTGGTTACAAGAAGAAGTTAATAGATTGCCTGAAAAATTTGGAGCAGGACAAGGCTATTGACCGTATTCTGTACCACAGACTGTACCCAGGGGAGGCCACACCTACTCTGTATGGTTTACCTAAAATCCACAAACAAGGTGTACCTTTAAGACCTATTGTTAGCATGATTAACTCTGTCACTTACAATGTTTCCAAATATCTGGCGTCTGTACTCATCCCTTTAGTTGGCAGCTCAGAACACCACATACAGAACACCATGGACTTTGTGGACAAGGTGAGGGATGTCATCATGGAGACTGATGAAACAATGGTCTCTTTTGATGTCACATCACTCTTTACGTGCATTCCTGTTGATGATGCAGTAGAGGTGGTCAGTTTAAGATTAAAATCAGACACCACTCTGAGCAGCAGGACCACGCTTTCCACAGAACAACTGGGTCAACTCTTGAAACTGTGCCTGCAGTCAACCTACTTCACATATGGGGAGCAATATTATAGGCAGAAACATGGGTGTGCTATGGGGTCTCCAGTTTCTCCTATTGCTGCCAACCTGTACATGGAGGAGGTAGAAAAGAGAGCCTTGACGTCCTTTTCAGGGACACCACCAAGTCATTGGTTCAGGTATGTTGACGACACCTGGGTTAAAATTAAATCTCAGGAAGTCCAACATTTTACTGACCACATCAACTCTGTGGATAAATACATCAAGTTCACACGAGAAGATGTAAAAAATGGCAGGTTGGCTTTCTTGGACTGTGAGGTCTCAGTCTCTGATAGAGGACATTTGCAAACTGAGGTGTACCGCAAACCCACCCACACAGACCAGTATTTGCAGTTTGACTCCCATCACCCTTTGGAGCACAAGTTAGGAGTCATCAGGACTCTGTACCACAGAGCAGACAGCGTCCCCACTAGCTCAGGAGCCAGGCAGAAGGAGAAATCCTTCACAAGACAGGCTCTAGAGCAATGTGGATATCCTAACTGGGCCTTCCTGAAAGAAGAAACCCAAACAGGACTCCAGTCAGCCAACAGGTGAAAAGGAGGAACCCAGACCCAGACCAGTGGTCATTCCATATGTTGAGGGGGTATCAGAGAAACTGAGACGTTTATTTTCTAAACATAACGTCCCAGTGGCTTTTAAACCCCAAAATACATTAAAGACTGGTTCATCCCAAAGATCCAGTCCCCCGGCACAAACAGAGTAATGTTGTGTATGCTGTTCAGTGTCAGGAGGGTGATCAGTCTTACATCGGGGAAACTAAACAGCCACTGGCCAAAAGGATGGCCCAGCACAGAAGATCAACATCATCAGGCCAGGACTCTGAGGTCTACACTCATCTCCAGGCCAGCGGTCACTCTTTCAGGGATGAAGATGTTCACATCCTGGATAGAGAGGAACAATGGTTTGAGAGAGGAGTAAAGGAGGCCATCTTTGTGAAAAGAAACCGTCCATCATTAAACAGGGGCGGAGCCTCCAGGTTCAACTGTCCCCCTCTTACAATGCTGTGATTGCTAGTATCACTCAGCCCTCTGTGAGTAGTAAACAGCCATCAGGTGCTAATGATCCATTGTTAGGCTGATGGTCCTTCTTGAGCATGTGATCAGCTGGTTCTGGTTGTCAGCAGCAAACTGGTTGATCCACTCTAAGAAGGTGCTATTTAAGAGACTGAGCTGAATACAGCACCTCAGACTGAGGAAGTCTCTTGGATGAGAGACGAAACATTTCTATATTTTTTTACTTTGTTTTATTTTTTGTTTTTTTTGAATGTCCAGAGGACCAGATTGAACTTTTTTGGATTTTTCTACCTGGATTATTGAGCATGCATCAGGATATTGCAGTTTTGCTTAATGCGCCTTATAATCCAGTGCACTTTATAATCCAGTGCACCCTATAATCTAGTGCACTGTAAAATCCAGTGCACTTTATAATCCAGTGCACTTTGTAATCCAGTGTACTTTATAATGCAGTGCGCTTTACAATCCAGTGCGCTTTATAATCCAGTGCACTTTATAATCCAGTGCACTTTAAAATCCAGTGCACTTTATAAGCCCGTGCACCTTGCAATCCAGTGCACTTTATAATCCAGTGCACCTTATAATCCAGTGCACTTTATAATCCAGTGCATTTATTAATCCAGTGCACTTTATAATCCAGTACGCCTTATAATCCAGTGCACTTTATAATCCAGTACGCCTTATAATCCAGTACGCCTTATAATCCAGTGCACTTTATAATCCAGTGCACTTTATAATCCAGTGCACTTTATAATCCAGGTCACTTTATAATCCAGTGTGCCTTATAGTCTGAAAAATACTGTAAATGTGTTAAAGAGCACGTCCCTCCAGAGCGCACCCTCCTGCCATCCAATGACCTTGAGAGAACGGCACCAGCTGCCCACCACCCTAAATAGGAACATGTAACTAGAAAGTTCTGGAGACACGTTGACAGGGACTGCCACATGACGGCCATTTTAAAATGCACATGACAAAAATGCGTACGTTTTGAAACATAATATGTATGTGCATCTGAAATGGGTAAGAAGAGGTGGTAGGAAGAGTTTGTTGGATGACATACTGAGTTTTGTTCAGAGACCTCTTCACTCAGGTCATGTGACCTCACAGAGGCAATTAGATGTTAGTTCTGTCAGTGCTTTCCAATAAATGGTGTCTCTGTTTGCACATTATGTTGCCATGGTAACTATCAATGTCACTAAAAGTAATAACTCATATAATGGTACCGAGCCGGTCGTTTTGATATCAGTTTTGTGGGGGTGCACATTGCGGGTGGGGCTGTATTAAAGTTGACAGAACAGCAAGACCCTCTTCAGGTGGATAATAACAGGTGGCTGCCTTTGTGGGCAGACCCCAGTTATAGAGACTGGTATGAATGGGGTCATATGGACCAACCTCTAGAAGACATGAGCAGGTTGCATGTGTTATCTTAGTTGCTGTGAGAGCAAGATAAAAGACTTTGCTGAACTTATTTGCAGACATGACTTTAAGACTTACACAGTAAAAACTATTTCACAGTTTATTTAATGTCAGATGACTAATTCCCATTACGGTTGCAAAGCAAACAATCAAGTGTGTCGTATTTGTTTAAAGCAACATGATGTTAAAAAATGGAATGAGCTCAACTTGAACTTTGACAATTTCAAACTGATTGATCACTTGAATTAATTTTAATATACATTTGTTGTAAACTTTAAAAGTTCTCATCATGACCATTAACAAGATCAACAAGAAAACAGTCATTTTGTCTTTGTCCATTTAAAGTCTAACAATGTTACTTCACCAAATTCTTCTAATTCAAACTACAAGAATGCATTCAATCTTTTCTTGTTCTTTCTTTCTTACATCTAACCAGAGCTGGACTCCCATCGTATCACATCTACATCACAAGATGTCACCAAGTCTTTACATCTAAAAAGAAAAGGTCCAAAGAGAGTAAGGTACGCTCTGAAGGAGCTGTCGTCACGAGGGAAGCAATTTAAAAGGTTTCAAAGAAAGCTCATAAAGGACGGATATAAAATGTTCAAGAGGCACGTTCAACGCTGAGGAGAACCTGGAGGCCTTTGACCAAACCGGAGCAGAGTTGATCAAAGAGAGCAGATCGAAGACGAGCGAGAGGAATCAAGTGGGTGAAGTTAGAGACGTTGGCACGTCCAAGAAAGATCTGAGGACAATCTGAGACGCCCGTCCTGTATTTTCCATGTGGAAGTGGTGCACGTGGTGAAGGTCTAAACATGGAACAATCTGTCTGAGCCCTCAGGCACTTAAACTTTGAGTTACGCTGTTTTCTGGAGCCAGCGTTGTGAGACGCCTCACTGTAACGAGTCGTGGAGGAACTTTCAGCATCCAAGTTTATCAACCTGCCAACTGATATTCAAGGAAGAACGTGACTTTCCTGAGCAAACACCTGCGAATAGACCTTCAATTTGTGCAGGCAGTGATTTAGCAGGACGGAGACACCAGAACAGCAGATTGAAAATGGGTTTCAGTTATTCCTCAAAACAAGGACTCCAGCTTGATATCATAAAGTTCTACACGGCACAGAGCACAGAGCACAGAGCCAAGTCTGCTCTCTCTTGCTCTCTAAAACCTTCTCTGCTCCTCTCTGGCTGAAAAACTTTAAGAATTTATCTACCACTAAGTGACTGATTACAATTTACACTGACGGACGTTTGACCCATTGCTGCTGTTTGACTCATAATGTGAAAACGACAGCAGCTGGAAACATCAGGCGTGTGTGTAACGTGTAAATGAGCAGAAATGAACACGTTAAGGTCCTTGTGGCTGATCGTCACAGAAAGAAATTAAAAGGTCATGAGGGTCATAAACGAGGTGCAAACACAAAACTACTGGTAGATGTTCCGAGACAACAATGCAGGGTCAGTTTTAAACATGAGACATTTCAAAAACAGCTGTTTGTCTTGTTTGTTTAAACAATTGCACGTGAAGTCGATAAATAAGAATATTAAAAATGCATTTCTACAAAGAGTCCTTTTTTCAAACAGATCAGTGAAATAAGAGCTACTGGATCTAAAAATGTTCGATCTGGTCCTCTGGACATTCAAAGAACAAAACAAAGCAAAACAACAAAAATGTAGAAACGTTTCGTCTTCCATCCAGAAGACTTCCTCAGTCTGAGGTGCTGTATTCAGCTCAGTCTCTTAAATAGCACCTTCTCAGAGTGGATCAACCAGTTTGCTGCTGACAACCAGAACCAGCTGCTCACATGTCCTGAGCATGCATCAGGATAAGAGTTACTGGAGTTAGGAAGTGTTGCAAACGCAGATTAGCAGAGCAGATGTTCTTATTGACCTCCAGACCAGTCCTGGTGACACTTTCATGCAGCTCAGAACAAATTCCATAAAATGTAGCACCTTTGGTTTAATGCTTAACTTCGCTGCTCTGTAATTTATTTAAACAATAGTTTTCAGGATATCCTGATGCTGCTCAAGAATCCAGGTAGAAAAATCTGAAACAAAATAAGTCTGGTCCTCTGGACATTCAAAAAGAAGAACAAGGAAAAAAAAGTAGAAGCGTTTCATCCTCAGACTGAAGAAGTCTTTTGGATGAAAGATGAAAGGTTTCTACTTTTTTATTTTGCTGTTTGAACATCCAGAGGACCAGACTTAACTTTTGTAGAAAACTTTTCAGGGCAGTTGGTCGAGCTGCTGCCTCTCAGCGAGAAGGTTGCCGAATCAAATCCCAGCCCGGGGCCTTTCTGTGTGGAGTGTGCATGTTCTCTCCGTGCTCGTGGGTGTTCTCCAGGCGCTCCGGTTTCCTCCCACAGATAAAAACGTGCACGTTAGACTGATGGTAACTCTAAACTGTCCCTAGGTGAGAGAGTGAATGGTTGTTTGTTTCTATTTGTCCCTGTGATGGACTGGAGACCTGTCCAAGGTGTCCCTCACCTCTTGTACAGTGACTGCTGGACATGCACCAGTGACCCCCCCCCCCCCCCCCGGTGACCCGAAAAGGAAGAAGTGGGTAAAAGATAATGGATGGATGGAATACTTTTCAGCATTCTAGTTTTGAATTCATAGATTGATGTTTAAACTTCTATAATGCCACTTTGTTTGAAGTTACAGTGATTTTGGACAAATCTTGTAAGTGACCTTATTCATGATGTCATGACTCAGACGCTACAATCACTCAAATTATGCAAGTTAGGTTTAAAATACACAACAGTATGTCACCAGTGCATTCTCAAAAAAACAGATTTATTAAAAGAGACAGTATTTATAGTTTGTGAGGATCAGAGATTAAAAAAACAAAGTCAGATCTGGAACAAGACAGTGCATCTATTTTTACTCCTAAGAAAACAATAAAATATAATTTTCCTTACAATGAAGTATATTGATTCAGAGTTCTGTATCATAACAACGATCCTGTTTGTTTGTTTGTTTGTTTTCTTTATATACACACAGCGCCTGTTCTCTGTTCAAACATGCGTCTGTGGAGGCGTGATTGAAACTTGGTTACAAGAAGATGGACTTTTGGGAGAAGGTGAAGACCATATTAGATTTTTTATTCAAACTACTCCTTTTCATTCAGAACTGTTGTTTATATCAACATGAACATATTTATTTTAAACTGTAAATGAATGAAATAAAATAAATTAAAAATAGCTCTAAATCTGAACAGCTGTCAGAGCTGCAGCCAGTTTTAATGTTCAGTCTGTTGTTTTATATGTTGTCACTCCAAAAGTTCATGACTTTCTACCAAAACTTCCAGTGGTTCATGAGATATTTTGTTAACAGACACACACACATGCACATAGGAGCGGGCACACGCACAGTACTTCATCTTCATTTTCTGTGATCAGCAACAAATATGTCTCACAGAGGACATGGACATGTCCTGGAACGTGTTCAATCAAATTCAAAAAAGCTTCTTTTGGTAAGAATTTGTTTTTGTCTCACACTCTCAAGCAGATTCTACTTTCTACTTTAAAAGCTACGTTAAATACCACCAAACATAAACAAATACATGTTTTAGGATATATGAAGTATTATTTAATTTTAGTTTGAACAAGCATAATGTGATGTTGTGACAGTGACTCTGTCTTTTTTGTTACAGTCACCTTGAAAAGGTCTTGGGCAGACACGAGGACATGTCCCTCCCCACCGAGCGTCTGATAAGAGATCTGCACAATGAGTTGTGACACTCCCATTCTGACACAAGAAGCACGTTGGAAAACACGCTTATCGCTCCGGAACGCGGGGTGAATGCTAATTGAGCAAAGTTTATCACAGTGATGAATTTGAATGACGACAACATCGTTTACTGGATAAAAAAATGATCATTTTAAATGTCTTCCTGTTCAGTTTCCCTCTAGCCTTCCTGACCTCGTCCACGAGCGAAGATGCCCCCTTGAATTTTAAATCAGAGATAGAAAGATTCTTACTGCAAAAAGGTCACGAGGTCTCATTTTTCATTTAGCCTCTGAGGCCGTCACGGACTACCACGTTAGAAAATCATTAGCAGACTCACTCTCCGTCCGAACCACTGTCTGTCTCAATGCATCTGATGCATTCAACTTTTGAGTGTCATTTTAAATATTCATTGAAATTATGTTTTTTTTAGAATGGGATGAAAATGCCATCTGTGCAAGCAAACTTTAATGATTTATTGATTTAAAAAAGGGAAATAAAGCAGTTCCAAGTCTTTGAAGAGAGCGATCACATTCTATATTTTTTTACTCCGTGTTCAGTTGCCAGCTTTTATACGCTGACATTTTTAAACATTTTATTGTGAAAACACATTACGCTGCAAATTCAAACTTTTGCCAAAGTAATTCCTTTTTCTCATTCAACGTGGACAAAGAAGACCGCCTGCCGAGAGACAACCTTCTTCATGGAGTTATATAAAAAAATGAATTCCCGCCAACAGCAAATTTTACTAATAATGTAAATTCAGCTCCTAATTGGCTGCACACCAGCTGTTTCTCATCAAAATAATGAGTCTGTTTCTCTACCATGATGGAATTATCCATCTTCTTCAGATGCTCAAAGCACTGCCTCTGTTTCTTTCCACTAGTTCGTCGTTTCCTGACAGCACAGCCGAACATTGTCTGAAAGGAGAAAAGAGGAAGCTTTTAGCACCGGCGGGCGTCCTGAGTGCTGGTGAAGCTGCCTTTGTTGCTCAGGACTCTGGAGACCTCTGCGTAAGTGTCCCTCCTCGTCTTCATTTTTCATAATGGCTCAACGCACAGTTTGATTGTATGCAGATGAGGGAACCTGATGAGGTCAGTTCTTGTGCACATGCATAACTGCAGGGTCTTAGATCTGCCACTCGAGTGCAACTTATTAATGATTTCTGGGACTCCAACTCTTATATATGCACCAAGCAATATAAAAGGTTAATAGGTATTTTATTTTCGCTGTCTGGAGGAGGGCTGCTGCGAATGGTCAGACTGAAGCCCTTGCTGGGTTTTAAATAAAAGGGCCTTGTGGCATGGTGCATGAGACTGAATAATAGCTGTTCAGTGGTTGTATTGAATAGCAGATTTAATGTAATTGCATCTGCTTGTAGTGAATAAGAAAGGGAACATATCCAGTTTCTAATGAGATCTTTTGTCTTGCTTCTAATCAATAAGTGCTTTCTTCCCATATTAACCTGCAATTTCCTTGATGCTGCAAGACACAATATGAACAGAGAAACGTTGGGGTCAAAACTGATATTGTGGTCACCTCACAAATCTTGTGTTTATTCAGAGCTTCTTTTGTGCATGTCCTCGCAAATCAGTTTGAGTGGCCCATAAGATCGAACACAGCGGTGAAGAGCAGAGCGTGTTGGTCAAATCATGGCTGCTTTGAACACGTTCACTCGCTCACTCACTGCATCACAGCACTAAATAGTAGGCCAGCAGTTCCCAAACTTTTATAACTTGTTTATTTTGATGTAACACAAAGATGTTGCAACCTCAAACAGCCTCGGTTGAATTACTCAAACATCAGTAAAAAAGCAAAAGAACATTGTCTACCCACGACCCAGTCCCTGAGGGACTTGAATAATGGTTGTGATGGTGTTTTTCTGTAAATGAACAGGGAACACAAGTGAACCTCGATGTTTTTGGTGCAAGATATCCAGGTAGGTAGGAGTTACACTGTTTAGAAGAAAAGATCTTTTATTGTTTTAATCTTCTCTGACTCAGTGCAGAGCGATAAATCCTGGTGAGTTTAAAAAGCTATTTGATCAAACACCATGTGCAGTGTTGGAGACAGGGGGTGGCCAGTGGTGGCCTTGGCCACCATAGATTATTCTTCTGCCACCCGACCAGCCACCCCAAACATTTGAGAAAACCAGATGGTGGGGGCCACTGGGATTTTAATCAAAAGGGTATAAACACCTGAACAGATGGACAGAGGATATTTCCAGTCCCCCCTCTTTGTCCTGGGACGGGGGACATAAATTAATTAAACTTTTATTGTACTATTTTTTTCTTGGATGAATATTATTGTTAAATAAATGAAAGCCCCTGGTAGATGACATTCAATCACAAAAAAAAGCACAGTTGTCTTTAATTTAGTAAAGAAAAAAACCACACAAATATGAAAGATACATTTCTAATGAGTACATTTAATATTATCTGTCACTATTAAACTGGGTGGGTTCAGAACTCGTCACGATGGTTCAGAACTCGTCACGATGGTTCTGAACTCGTCACAATGGTTCTGAACTCGTAACAATGGTTCTGAACTCGTAACGATAGTTCTGAACTCGTCACGAGTGTTCTGAACTTGTCAAGATTGTTCTGAACTCGTAACGATAGTTCTGAACTCGTCACGATTGTTCTGAAATTGTCAAGATTGTTCTGAACTCGTTACGATAGTTCTTAACGCGTTACGATAGTTCTGAACTTGTCACGAGTGTTCTGAACTCGTTACGATAGTTCTTAACTCATTACGATAGTTCTGAACTTGTCACGAGTGTTCTGAACTTGTCACGATGGTTCTGAACTTGTCACGATTGTTCTGAACTCGTTACGATAGTTCTTAACTCGTTACGATAGTTCTGAACTTGTCACGAGTGTTCTGAACTTGCCACGATTGTTCTGAACTTGTCACGATTGTTCTGAACTCGTTACGATAGTTCTTAACGCGTTACGATAGTTCTGAACTTGTCACGAGTGTTCTGAACTCGTTATGATGGTTCTCAACTTGTCACGATTGTTCTGAACTCGTTACGATAGTTCTGAACTTGTCATGAGTGTTCTGAACTCGTCACGAGTGTTCTGAACTTGTCATGATTGTTCTGAACTCGTTACGATAGTTCTTAACTCGTTACGAGTGTTCTGAACTCGTAACGATGGTTCTGAACTTGTCAAGATTGTTCTGAACACGTTACGATAGTTCTTAACTCGTTACGATAGTTCTGAACTTGTCACGAGTGTTCTGAACTCGTCACGATGGTTCTGAACTTGTCACGATTGTTCTGAACTCGTTACGATGGTTCTGAACTTGTCACGAGTGTTCTGAACTCGTTACGATGGTTCTGAACTTGTCACGATTGTTCTAAACTCTTTACGATGGTTCTGAAATTGTCACGAGAGTTCTGAACTCGTCACGAGTGTTCTGAACTTGTCATGATTGTTCTTAACTCGTTACGATAGTTCTGAACTTGTCACGAGTGTTCTGAACTCATCACGAGTGTTCTGAACTCATCACGAGTGTTCTGAACTTGTCACGATTGTTCTGAACTCGTTATGATAGTTCTTAACTCGTTACGATAGTTCTGAACTTGTCACTAGTGTTCTGAACTCGTCACGATGGTTCTGAACTCGTAACATTGGTTCTGAACTTGTCACGATTGTTCTGAACTCATTACGATAGTTCTTAACTCGTTACGATAGTTCTTAACTCGTTACGATAGTTCTGAAGTCGTTACGATAGTTCTTAACTCGTTACGATAGTTCTGAACTTGTCACAAGTGTTCTGAACTCGTTACGATAGTTCTGAACTTGTCACGAGTGTTCTGAACTCGTTACGATAGTTCTGAACTTGTCACGAGTGTTCTGAACTCGTTACGATAGTTCT
>NC_056512.1:46282659-46282987 GCF_014905685.2 Nematolebias whitei | reverse complement strand
TAGTTCTGAACTTGTCACGAGTGTTCTGAACTCGTTACGATAGTTCTTAACTCGTTACGATAGTTCTGAACTTGTCACGAGTGTTCTGAACTCGTCACGATGGTTCTGAACTCGTCACGAGTGTTCTGAACTCGTCACGATGGTTCTGAACTCGTAACCATGGTTCTGAACTTGTCACGATTGTTCTGAACTCGTTACGATAGTTCCTAACTCGTTACAATAGTTCTGAACTCGTCACGATGGTTCTGAACTCGTAACGATGGTTCTGAACTTGTCACGATTGTTCTGAACTCGTTACGATAGTTCTTAACTCGTTACGATAGTTCTG
>NC_056512.1:46282188-46282649 GCF_014905685.2 Nematolebias whitei | reverse complement strand
AACTCGTTACGATAGTTCTGAACTTGTCACGAGTGTTCTGAACTCGTCACAATGGTTCTGAACTCGTAACGATGGTTCTGAACTTGTCACGAGTGTTCTGAACTCGTTACGATAGTTCTTAACTCGTTACGATAGTTCTGAACTTGTCACGAGTGTTCTGAACTCGTCACGATGGTTCTGAACTCGTTACGATGGTTCTGAACTTGTCACGAGTGTTCTGAACTTGTCACGATTGTTCTGAACTCGTTATGATAGTTCTTAACTCATTACGATAGTTCTGAACTTGTCACGAGTGTTCTGAACTCGTCACGATGGTTCTGAACTCGTAACAATGGTTCTGAACTTGTCACGATTGTTCTGAACTCGTTACGATAGTTCTTAACTCGTTACGATAGTTCTGAACTTGTCACGATGGTTCTGAACTCGTTACGATAGTTCTTAACTCGTTACGATAGTTCTGA
>NC_056512.1:46280107-46282178 GCF_014905685.2 Nematolebias whitei | reverse complement strand
CTGAACTTGTCACGAGTGTTCTGAACTCGTCACGATGGTTCTGAACTCGTCACGATGGTTCTGAAGTCGTCACGAGTGTTCTGAACTTGTCACGATGGTTCTGAACTCGTTACGATGGTTCAGGTTGGTTTGTACAGGCTGCATGTGTGAACAAATACAGAGCGCTCAAAGTCTCTAATGTAATTGATTTTGAAACTATATGTTGTCCCAGCTTGTCATATTCTGTTTTACAAGGGATGCCAACTCTCAACCCTTTATTTGTTTTCTCTGTATCAAACTCCGAGATAAATTATGTCAAATCAAAAGTAAAATGATTTCCTGGTTATGACACAATGCCCAGACATCAGGTATTTTCTACGTCACCATCCAGATGTTACAATTAGCATGGTTTTAATGGATTGATGCATGCATCAAGACAAAGAAGAGCGTCCTTGTCTTTATTTCATCTACACTGTTTGAGCAACTGAAGAGAGGGTTATAAAACAGCTGCCAAATTATTCCCATTTGTTGTTCCTAAAAATCAGAGTTTCCTAAAAAAAAAGTCAATTCGTAGCATCCACAGAACTTGTTTTATGTCCAGCCTGTTTTCAAAGACTTTTTGAACAGAGAAGCTTGGATTTATTTTTATTTTTCATTTTTGCTGTCTACCCAGATGTTGTTTGAGAAAGTGCAAATGAGTGACGTTTCTGTTTTTAGGATCTTTGGAGTTCTTTGCTGTGGGACAAACTGTTCCCAGTCAGTAATCTGAGTAAGTGATGGTTGGATGTAAGCCAGCTTGTTTTCTAAACATCAGCTAAGCAGCTTTTAATCTCTGAACTAAAACCTTGACATTTTTACGAAATCTAACTATGATCAAAGATGATTTTTAAGTTTTTATTTTGCCGAGCTATTGACATGTTGTGTTTGCATAGATCTGTCCAGTTCAGTCACTTGTATCTGAGATCTCATGGTCATCTTCATGACCATAGGTAACGGTTGGAACCTAGATGGAACAAAATTTGGGAGCTTAGCCTTCGGTTCAGCTGGTTTTTTTTTTGTTTTTTTTACCACAACAAACAGAAGCAACATCCTCATTACTGAATTTCATCCCAGCTGCCGCACATTCAGCTGCAAACTGCTCCAGTGCACGTTGAAGGTCATGGTCTTAAGACCAACAGAACCACATCATCTGTGAAAAGTTTCCCAAACCTGACACCATCCTCTCCACAGCTTCAGCTTACAATCCCGTTCATCAACCACAAACAGGAGATAAGGAGCAGCTCAGGCAGAGTCCAACCTTCACAGTGGACTTGTGTTGGAGGACGAACGCCGTCCTGCTGCTCCTGAAGTTGTGTTGCAATAACGGGTTGGAGCCTCCCTTTCAATACCCCGGAGCAAATGTTCCTTAGGAGCCTGAGCAGTTTGATGCCTCAACTGTAACATCATTTGAAAAAATTCCCTCATTTGAAGAGGTTTGCAGGTGGAACGATGAGTCAGTTGATAGAGCTGCTGCCTCGCAGTGAGAAGGTTGCCGGTTCAAATCCCGGTCCGGGACCTTTCTGGATGGAGTTTGCATGTTCTATCCGTGCATGCGTGGGTTTTCTCTAGGGACTCCAGTTTCCTCCCACAGATCAAAAACATGTATGTTAGACTGACTGGTAACTCTAAATTGTCCCGAGGTGAGAGAGAGGGTGAATGATTGTTTGTCTCGTTTGTCTTTATGTGTCCCTGTGATGGACTGCAGACCTGTCCAGGTCTCCCTGTGATGGACTGGAGACCTGTCCAGGTGTCCCTATGATGGACTGAAGACCTGTCCAGGTGTCCCTGTGATGGACTGGAGACTTGTCCAGGTCTCCCTGTGATGGACTGGAGACCTGTCCAGGTCTCCCTGTGATGGAATGGAGACCTGTCCAGGTGTCCCTGTGATGGACTGAAGACCTGTCCAGGTGTCCCTGTGATAGACTGGAGACTTGTCCAGGTCTCCCTGTGATGGACTGCAGACCTGTCCAGATCTCCCTGTGATGGACTGGAGACCTGTCCAGATCTCCCTGTGATGGACTGGAGACCTGTCCAGGTGTCCCTGTGATGGACT
>NC_056512.1:46279098-46280097 GCF_014905685.2 Nematolebias whitei | reverse complement strand
TGTCCAGGTGTCCCTGTGATGGACTGCAGACCTGTCCAGGTGTCTCCCACCTCTCACACAGTGGACATGGGCACCAGTGACCTACATGGCACGAAAAGGAAGAAGTGGGTGAAGATGATGGATGGAAAAGGTTTACAAACAATTTATCCACATTTACAATTACTGGACAGTTTGAATAAGTAAATAAAAATTAATACAAACATACACATAGTTTTCTTTTTTGTAATTTATTTTCAGACTCAGCAATGTGACACAATGAAGGCTGACTTTTTCACGTTAAAGTTCAGAGTCTAAGTTTCTTTATTGTCATTCGCTCCACATGTGGTACATGAGGTGGAACAAGATTATGAACACAGGGTCCCAGTTACATCCAACAACAAAATGTAAAAGAAAAACAGTGAAAAGATATGAACTAAGAAAAGCATCAACTAAATATATACTAAGCACTAATAGCATAAAAACAATAAAAACAATATGACAAACAGCAGCACGAACATGAGTCTGTGTGAGCAGATGAGCACGCATGAACACAGCAATATGAAACAGATAAGCAGCAACATGAAACAGATCAGCAGCAAAATGAAACTGATCAGAAGCAACATGAAACTGATCAGCAGCAACATGAAACAGATCAGCAACAACATAAAACAGACCAGCAGCAACATGAAACATATCAACAGCAACATGAAACAAATCAGAAGCAACATGAAACAGATCAGCAGCAACATGAAACATATCAACAGCAACATGAAACAGATCAGCAGCAACATGAAACAGATCAACAGCAACATGAAACAGATCAGTAGCAACATGAAACAGATCAGCAGAGACATGAAACATATCAACAGCAACATGAAACAGATCAACAGCAGCAAGAAACAGATCAGTAGCAACATGAAACAGATCAGTAGCAACATGAAACATATCAGCAGCAGCATGAAACAGATCATCAGCAGCATGAAACTGATCAACAGCAGCAAGAAACAGATCAGTAGCAGC
>NC_056512.1:46277780-46278998 GCF_014905685.2 Nematolebias whitei | reverse complement strand
AGCAGCAACATGAAACAAATCAGCAGCAACATGAAACAGATCAGCAGTAACATGAAACAAATCAGCAGCAACATGAAACAAATCAGCAGCAACATGAAACAAATCAGCAGCAGCATGAAACAAATCAGCAGCAACATGAAACAGATCAGCAGTAACATGAAACAAATCAGTAGTAACATGAAACAAATCAGCAGCAACATAAAACAAATCAGCAGCAACATAAAACAGATCAGCAGCAAAATGAAACAGATCAGCAGTAACATGAAACAAATCAGTAGTAACATGAAACAAATCAGCAGCAACATAAAACAGATCAGCAGCAACATAAAACAGATCAGCAGCAACATGAAACAGATCAGCAGCAACATTATGTGATTTTCCACAGTGATTATTCTAGTTAGAGATTCATGAGTCTAACAGCCTCAGGGTAGAAGCTGTTCCTCAGTCTAGTGGTTCTACACTTAATGCTCCTCAACCTCCTTCCTGAGGGGAGTGGGGCAAAAAGTGTGTGTGCTGGGTGAGTGGGGTCCACCTTAAAATTAGTACTATGAATGTGAACATACAAACAAAAACCTGTTGACCGTCAACACGGTCTTTTTTCTTTATTTGTTTACATCCAGCAAACATGCAGTTTTCCTCTATTTTACATTTTAATTCATACAAAAATATATGAAAATCAAAATACAAAGAGGTGTGATCAAACACTAGATTTCTAACAATGCACTGATAAGAAGAATTATTTAACATCAAATTAAAAAAGTTAAATCCATACTTGGATTTTTTTTTAGTTTTAATGTTTTGTTTTGTGAAATAATAAATGGGTGATTGTTTAGTGACATGTTACTTCAAAACATGTTTCATGTAAACCTTTTTATAAGACCTCAGTCCATGTGTAATATCTGCAGTGGGTTGTTGTAGGACTCGTCAATCACTACACTGGACACAAACCTGAAGGTGACTCCATCACTGATGCAGCTGTATCACACAGACCTTTGAATTTAAGGTCGGAAATAGAGAACACAATTCTTTATTAAATGTTATCTTAAACATTTAAACTTGCTATCTGATCCCGATTTGCTTTCATCAACAACATTACATTAAGACATTTAATTTATAAAGAAAGTGCCAAGAAAGAAGTGATCAAGCCCTACTTAAGTTGCAAGATGTGCATTTTCTGCACTTCTGCGCTTTACAAGGAAGAGCAAAGTCATTAATGTG
>NC_056512.1:46269319-46277380 GCF_014905685.2 Nematolebias whitei | reverse complement strand
GTATATATATATATATATATATACACTGTATATATATATATATATATATTCTTTATGAATTTTAATTCATACAAAATGCCTTTAGTTGCCTCACAGCAGCATAATAAACTGCAAACACGTTTGCCAGGTGATGCAGCCAACAGTCTGCTTGAAATAATTATCTTGGCACTTATTGTACAGTCAGCTAATAAACAGTTGTGTTCACGTCACGTCGGCCCGTCTCACAGATAACACCAGACAGTGACAGGCAGGTTTGTTTGCATGATAACAGCTTGTTGCCTCAGTAAAGAGCAGCCACTGCTCTGAAGCCATCAGCCATGTTTGTGCTGCTCTTTTATTAATTTTTATTTAATTATTTTGTTTTTTACAAGAGGTTTATATTTAGGACAGAAGAACCACTTTATTTCAGTACAAAATGAAGACCCAACATACCTTGAACGTATGCACTGTCACTGTTCATGCATTTTAGACTACGATCATCTTATGTGGACAAAGAACAGAGTTGTAGCCTTTTTGGTCAAACCTTGAAAATAACTATAGAATATTACAATATCTCCATTGTTCTGTCAGAACGAAGAAAAATCAGTATCTAGTCACAAAAGCCTAATATCTGCAAATGCATTCAGTTTTTTAAATGTACACATTTCAGTTTGCACTTGTAATATTCTGTGCTAGTAACGTGACCAATTAATTAATTTGTTTTCACTACAAGCCAGGAAAGGGTTTATCAAGTTGCACCAGCTGAAATGGAAAAACCAGACCCAAAGTTGCACTGGTGTCACCAGTTCTCTGCTCCTTACCAGGTCAGTGATGAGGACTTGAGTTCACTCGTATTTTGGGGGTTTTGCTGTTTGATCAGACCAGAACCATGAGGAGAGGACTAGTCTGACAGCACAGCCCAAGGTAGCTGAAAGTCACCGTGACCGATCAGAAGGTGTGCGGGCGATCAGCAACCTTCATCAGACTTATGATTTAAGCCGAAAACGTGAGTCTCACAGTGAAAAAAAAAACTTCTGTAGTTCTTTAATATTATCTATTTAAACACATACACCACCCATCCATCAGTCTGTTTTTTTATTCATTCAACCTTTATTTCTACAGGTTAATCCCACTGAGTCTCAGGGACACATTTACAAGAGAGACCTGATTTAACCAAAGAATGATGACAACAATGGACAATCATAAAGGAATCATTTAAATTAAAAAGAACAAGTGAAAATACAATGGTATTAAAAAAAGAAACAAAAAAAAACAGCTAGATTACGAGGCGATGTAGAAAACTAAAAACAGGAATTTATCAGATGTTTGAAGCCGCTTAGAGAGGTCAAAGGTCGAGAGCTTCAGATCTTTTTACAAGATATTCCAGGAAACAGGAGCGGAGTAGGAGAAGGTCCTTTTGTCTAGTTCAGTCCTCACTGAGGGAACACTGCAGGTAATGATGTCCTGAGAGCGCACGCTGTAGCTGCACTCACACAGAGACATGTAGGAGGAGATGTATGAAGGCAGCAGACCAAGAAGTGATTTAAAGATGAAAATGTACCAGTGGGAGAGTCTGTGTGAAGTTAATGGTGACCAGTTAACCAGTGAATACTGGGTGCAGTGGTGGGTACGGTAGTTACAGCCAGTTATGAATCTTAATGCACCATGATAGACAGCATCCAACATCTGCAGCATCCAACATCTGCAGCATCCAACATCTGCAGCATCCAACATCTGCAGGGTTCTTGTAGGAGCGTTCATGTAAATAATGTCACCGTAATCAATGGAGGGAAGGAAAGTCACAGATACAAGGTGTTCCTCAGGGTTCAGGGTTAGACAGGATCTGTTTCTGAAAAACAAACCCAGTTTAACTTTCAGTTTCTTTACCAAGTTTTCCACATGGAGCTTAAAAAAAGAGATGCGAGTCGACCAAGATACTCAGATATTTGTAGGAATCAACAAACTCAATAGGGACACCATTTGAGGATCAAATCAAAGGAAGAACTGTTGGGACTGACTTCATGTTTTAAAGCAACATCCCTTTGGTTTTGTTGGTGTTTAGGACGAGTTTGAGACGGAACAAATCAGACTGGATGATGTTAAAGGTGGATTGCAAAAGCTGGAGAACTTAACAACTGTTTTAGCTCGACAGTAAACAAATATATCATCAGCACAGAAATGTAAGGATGCATCAGGGATGCTCTGACCTACATTGTAAAGAGGGTGGGTCCTAAGACTGAGCCTTGTGGTACACCATCGATGACCGTTAAATAACTGAAGGAAGTACCATTGCCTCCCGTCTGAGAGATAGTTAATAAACAACCAATGGTGTGATCTGAAAAAACAATTTCTTTATCCGCTTCTTCCTTTTCCGGTTACTGGTGCCCATGTCCAGCCATCACTGTGCGAGAGGCGAGGTACACCCTGGACAGGTCACACGTCCATCACAGGACACACACATACACTTAAAATATATTTTCAAGTATTTTCTTCCTTTGCTAAAAATACAATACATAATACATAATCTCCTACTTTTATATTTGTCCCCCCAAAAGAAAACATTAATGTTTTTGGACTGTAGAAAAAAGGGTTAACTTATTCTTCTTGTATAGAAACTAATATGAAATATGTTTGTTCAGTAACATATATTTTGTTTCCTGATAAATGTTCCAGGTGAAAAATAATCTATTCATTTTAGGTTATTTATTTTAACTGTACATTTCACTCAATTAATGTTTTTGGAATCTAGTAATGTTAATGTAAGCATATGTGTTTTAATATAGTGGCTGAGCTACTGTACCAAGTTAGAAATGTGTCTTTTCCCAAAACCTCAGTAACTCTGGTAAAGTTCAAATGTCCCAGCTTTTTACCAGCCTTGAACGCAACATTACCTTTATGAATCTGGAGAGGTCATGTCTGAAAGCTACATCCACAGGAAGCTGATCTGTGTGCTCGTGTTGACTAATTCATCCACAGCAGGGGATTTGTGCACGTTCATTTTACAATTTGTATGCACAGAATATTCCTATTTGTGCAAACTGAAATGTGTACATTGAAAAACAGTTAGAAAAACTTGCAGTATGCTTGTGGATCTTGTACGCATACAAATCTCGTTGTTTGCTTGTTTGACCATTTTTGAGACTGATTTATCTTCATGTGCTTTAACCTTGAGCTGCTATTGACTGTGAGCTACTACCACACAAGATGTTGGTTCAATAGCCGTAAAAATCAGTGAGGTATAACTGTTTTTATGGTCAAAAAATGAATCAGTTGTAAACATATTAAAAAAATACAAAGTTTGTTTTCTCAGTCATCCAGGTATATAACAACAAAAAACCTTTTTTCAACCTTTTTTTGTTGATATTAAAAAAATAGTTATTTTTGTAAATGTGATTTAATACCATTTCAGAGTCAGAGTCAGAGTTTCTTTATTGTCATTCGCACCTCATGTGGTACATGTGGTGGAGCGAAATTATGTTCACAAGGTCCCAGTTACATCCAACAATAAAATGTAACATAAAAACAGTAATAACATCTAAAATGTGAACTAAGAAAAACATCAACTAAATATACACTAAGCACTCATAACATTTCAAGGTTTATGAGATATTTTCCCAACAGACAAACTGGGTTTGTTCCAACAAATAATGCCAACAGTTTATGCAAAGATGTGCTTAAAGTATCAATTGTTGATGATGTTCTCCTACTTTTAACACCAATTTTAACTTATTTTAACAAGAATCGCTTGCATTATAGCAAAATCTATGTTGGCTAAGGTCAATTGGCTGTGACGGCCATCTTAAATGAGGCTGAATCCAAAAGTTAATCACCTGTAAATGTTCATATTTTGATTATTTTCTGAAAATTTCAATATAATCCATTGAACAGTTCATAAGCTAACAGACTGACAGCTGATTTCCAGCATGTGTTGATTGTTCAACCAAGCCAATTGTAGCTCAGTGTTTGTAAAGTTGGCTGAGTTATGGCCCTTCTTCGTTCATAAGGATGCTTATGTTCAGCATCCATTCTGTGGTTTCCTCAAAGGATGATCGGTTGCAGATGGAAGTGTCATTAAAATCTGTCCCGCGGTTCATGACGTCATCACTCTGCCTTCATCAGTGGGCGACAACAATGGAAAATACAAAGTTTTATTAAAAAACATTTTCAGCCCAGCTGATGCTTGTAAGCTTTTATGTTCTGATGATTAACAAGTCACTTGCTGATTTGCTAATTTATTACAAAATCCTTTAATGAGAAGTCTTTCATTTGGTGTGACGCTGCACATCCAAACACTCTGAGGGATCCTCTGCAATGTTCTTCATTTGGACTTTAATTTAATACCAAGAATGTTTTACACATTTGACGTTCACAAACAAAGAGAGAGGAAAGAAACCTTGTAGGTGTTAGAGGAAACTGTATAATTGAAAGTGAAATGAAGAAGCGGCGAGGAGAGCCGGTCATTTGCATAATAAGCATGTGTTGTTGTGCAGTCTGGTGCATGCTGGTTAACCACATGAAGACCTGGAAATGCTCCGTTCCTGGGCTTTGAACCTGTCGCTGTACGGCTGAGGACTTCGCTCTCGGCAAAACGACAGAGAAATAATGAAAAGCCATGTCCCTCACACCGGAGTTCTCTGAATTCATTTGAACACATCTGTTCCCCTGAAGTGTCATCAAGGGATGCAGCTGGAAGACGTGCAGGCATCATCTGCTAATGGGTGAGAGCACAAATGGCTAACATTACCCATCAGCCAACATTTATTTTAAATATAATGGCCTTATCTGTGAACCCAATCAGCTTTTCTGCTCAATGGAAGCCTGAAACAAGACCCCATTTGAAAAAAATGGACCAAAAATATTGACTATAATCATGTTTTGTCATTTCTTTTATTAAAAATAATCATTTTGTTGTTTGCCATATGACTATGACTAGCAGTCTGTTCCTCACTCTTGAAGAACAAGTGTTTTTGTCCTTGACCTAAATTTAACACACCTAGCCACAGAGAAATAAGTTTAAACTGTTGAATATTACAGATGTTGAGCTACACTTTGGTGTTGTAGTAGCTGAGACTGATTTCCAACTCATCCACTGAGTGACAACTGCTGGAGAGCTGCGTCTAAAACTGTCATTAATCAGTGAAATCAGCTCTGCACAAATTTCTCCTTAACGAGGTGGATCTTCTTGAAACTTCCAGGAATCAGTCAGTGGATGTACGATGACAATTCATTACCTTTAGCAGACAACTCAAGTTAAATGATCACCGCAGAAAACTGATTTTACAAAACTGATTTTACAAAACTGATTTTACAAAACTGATTTTACAAAACTGATTTTACAAAATTGATTTTACAAAATTGATTTTACAAAACTGATTTTACAAAACGCAGCACGGTGGTGCAACTGGTAGAGCTGCTGCCTCTCAGCGAGCAGGTCCCTGGTTCAAACCCCGGTCCAGGGGCCTTTCTGGGTGGAGTTTGCATGTTCTCTCCGTGCATGCGTGGGTTTTCTCCAGGTGTTCCAGTTTCCTCCCACAAACCAAAAACATGCATGTTAGGCTGATTGGTAACTCTAAATTGTCCCTAGGTGTGAGTGAGAGAGTGAATGGTTGTTTGTCTCGTTTGTCTCCATGTGTCCCTGTGATGGACTGGAGACCTGTCCAGGGTGTCCCCCGCCCCTCGCACAGTGATTGCTGGACATGGGCACCAGCGACCCCCGTGACCCAAAATGGAATAAACGGGTAAAGATGATGGATGGATGGATTTTACAAAACTGATTTTAGAAAACAAAACAGGCAATAGTTCAACCAGTTTGACACGTCTTCAGGTAAACTTTAGTTTGGTAATAGATGGGCATCATCAGCAGCACAAACTCTGCATTCAACACATTGGGCAACATATTTGCTTGAATGCTGGGCAATACCTAGTGTTTCTCTTTTAGCAAAATATCTCATGAACCACTGGATGGATTTCAATACAACTCTCAGGAAGTAATAATTGGATGCAGATGTTGAACTGATGAACTTTTGGAGTCAACCCCATTCAAGATGACCAACACAGATAATCTACCTAAAGAAACAGTTCCTCAGTGAATTGAACAAATAAAGGGCCACAATTTGGAGTGGAAGTAGCTGAGAGTCATACACAGCACTAACATCATCTGAGGTCGCATCAAATACGCAATTGGGCCAGTGGCGGCTGGTGGAGTTTCCACCGTGGGGGGGGGGGGGGGGGATCAATCAATCAGTCAATCAATCAATCAATCAATCACTCACTCTATTCACTCCATCCATCCATCCATCCATCATCTTTTACCCGCTTCTTTCATTTTGGGTCATGGGGGTCGCCGGTGACCATGTCCAGCAATCACTGTGCGAGGGGTGGGGGACACCCTGGACAGGTCTCCAGTCCATCACAGGGACACAGAGAGACAAACGAGACAACATTCACTCTCTCACCTAGGGACAATTTAGAGTTACCAATCAGTCTAACATGCATGTTTTTGGTCTGTGGGAGGAAACTGGAGAACCCGGAGAAAACCCACACAGCACGGAGAGAACATGCAAACTCCACACAGAAATGCCCACGGACTGGGATTTGAACCGGCAACCTTCTCGCTGAGAGGCAGCAGCTCTACCAGTTGTGCCACCTTGCTACAACTTCAACATAGACATATACCAAAATATCTACGTTCAAGACATTCCACACGCATCAGAGAGTCGTCTGTTCGCTGACTCATGCGCACGTCTGCGCGCTTCATGAACTCACTCCTTACCTGTGGAACAGTAAATAATGTGCATTAATCATGACTGCTGTTAGAATCGTCCACGTCGCTTGAGGCGGTGGTCCCCTCCTTTCTACACAGGACCCCGGTCGGCATCAACAAACCCAGTGCTGAATGCTGCGGGTCTCCTAACTATCTGCCTGATCAAAATGATGCACCTCTTTAATGTGTTGCTGTCTGACAGATAATTAATGCTTCATACACAGCCTGGTTGTGAGTCATTGCACTATCTGTTCCTATGCTGGGCCCTTATTTACAAATAAAAGACTTTTTTTTTTTACTCTGTCAGCTTTTTAGCTCCAGGTATGACCAAATTTATGCCTTTTAGAAAATGTACCAGATATGTTTAATATGAACCAGTTTGATAATTGATTAAAAAATAAATATATAAAGTGTTTTTCTGCCCATATGGCTGCTGTTAGCAGTCTGTTCCTTATCATGTTGGGGAACAAGCGATTTTTTTATTTTTTGCTCTTGACCTGAATACCCCCCCACCCCCCACACACACTGAGCTCATGAAACCCATGCAGGTGTTGGCTTGGGCCTGGAAATGAGTTGCTGTCTTCATCTCCAGCAGTCAGTCATCTGGGTTGTCATTGCTCCTCTCTGCCCTGCTCCAAGCTACTCGACGTCTGAATCATTTTAATAGTTTCATGGTGTGGGGGCTCAGCCGTACAAGGAAAGATCACTGAGATTGCATCTGTCTCCCTCCTCTGATGTCTGTCGGTGTGGGGGCATCGCGGGGTCACGGGAGTCTGTGGCAGAGGAAGCCACAGTGGGATCTGACAAAGCTGCAACAAAAATCAAGTGTACTGGGAGAGAAGTGTTCGTGACATTTGGAGTGTCATTTCAACTTTGTCGTCCCTCGGCCATAAGAAAATCAAAAGAGAGACAGTGTTCAAAGCTGAAACATTCAAATGTCTTTTAAGGCTCAGACTGTGCTTGTTTAAAAACTAATGCTGTGTTTTAGTTGTAACATTTAAAATACAGTATCTACAAAAACAGTCAATCAATCATCAATTACTACTGCAGTTACTATAATAAGAGTTAGAGAGAGAGTTTCTTTATTGATCATTCCAACACATGTGGTGGAATGAAACTGTGTACACAGGGTCCCAGTTACTCCAAGAAAACTATGAAATGTAAAAGAAAAACAGTAATAAGATCAAAGATATGAACTAAGAAAAACATCTACGAAATATACAGCAGCAACATGAAACAGATCAGCAGCAGCATGAAACAGATCAGCAGCAACATGAAACAGATCAGCAGCAACATGAAAAAGATCAGCAGCAACATTA
>NC_056512.1:46264807-46269309 GCF_014905685.2 Nematolebias whitei | reverse complement strand
ACATGAAAAAGATCAGCAGCAACATTAAACAGATCAGCAGCAACATTCATTCAACCTTTATTTCTACAGGTAAATCCCATTGAGCCTGGAGGACTCATTTACAAGAGAGACCTGATTTCAACAAAGAATGATGACAACAATGGACAATTATAAAAAGGCATACAGATTTATTTTTATTAACGAATAGGATGGCTACAAAAAGAAAAGTAACAAAAAACAGCTAGATTCTAAGGCGAATGTAGAAAACTAAAACAAGAACATGTCTGCATTGGTGATGATGTGATTTTTCACAGTGATTATTCTGGTTAGAGATTCATGAGTCTAACAGCCTCAGGGTAGAAGCTGTTCCTCAGTCTAGTGGTTCTACACTTAATGCTCCTCAACCTCCTTCCTGAGGGGAGTGGGGCAAAAAGTGTGTGCTGGGTGAGTGTGGTCCTTCATGATGCAGGTGGCCCTCTTCCTGCATCTGGAGGTGTAGATGTCTGTGATGGTGGGGAGACTGACTCCAACATCTTCTGTGCAGTGTAGCATTCCTTGAAGGAATAACATGTCACATGTCACCTGCATCGTTTCATGATGAGAGAGCTGTAGCCATTTTAGTCAAACCTTAAAATAACATAATGTGTAATTCCATGCAGTATTGAAATGTCTGACATCATCTGTTAAGCCCTCAGAGTATGTGTTTGGACTCATTGTCAGCTACTGCAACAGGTTTAAACATATTTTTATACAATTTATGAAAATATAGATATTTTTGTGTTTCAAATCTTGGATGTTTTACTAACAGACCGACAGAGTTAATTCCAACACACACACAGACATTGACAAAAACATTATGACTACGCCTTCTCTTTTCATGGCAGGCGTTAATATCCAAACGTGTCTATTTTAAATCTTAAAGGCTCGAGTTGGACGGTTTAGTTCCCTGCATGCAGAGCAGAGTGGTGTCTCATGCTGGCTCTCTGAAAGCCAGTGGGCTTTTCAGATGGCTGCCCTCGTATGCTGCATGCTTCACACAGAAGAGCTGCAGGCCGGAAAAAAGCCAGGAGCCGTTCTCAGAGCTCCCTGGGACGAGCTGCTTCCTCTCAGCCTCGTACATTTGCATGTGTGAAACCAAACTATACAGCATTAACCCTGACAGTTTCACAAAACTCGCTCAGGTCTAAGAATAGCATGTCTTAGATCAAAATGTGCACTTTTCTGAACAGTACTTAAGAAGTTTGCTTGGTAAATGATGTTTTAGATCCATGTTTTGCTGACAGAGAACTGTCATGACATCGTGTACCAACAGCAGCTGCTGCCCTGAGCACATTTGTGCTTCTGATGCTTTTTGTAAACGCTGCATGTGGAAGCATTCACAACCCTTCCTGCACACTGAATGGTAGCAGAGAAGTGAAGCGTTTTTAAAAATGTGCAGTAATTATTAAAATCTTACATCTGCAGAAGAGACTCTCTGATCTATTTTACTTGTACCTTTGCATCTGATTCAAAACAGGCTCCTCCGAGAGCAGCTTTTCACACAATGATGCATGATTATTTCCACCGCCCACAACTCTTTTCAAAATAAAGTTCAGATGTGACAGAATTATGCACGACGCGCGCTTGTACGAGACGGCGTGAGTCAGCTCGACTTCTTTTTCAACGTTGAAAAAATCTGTGTGAGGCAGAAAACCTGAGAGAGAAGCTCCGAGGATTTAGATCAAGTTTGACACAAAACGTTTGCCTGACTCTTCCATCCATCATCCATCCATCCATCCATCCATCCATCCATCCATCCATCCATCCATCCATACATACATCCATCCATCCATCCATCCATCCATCCATCCATCCATCCATCCATCCATCCATCCATCCATACATACATACATACATACATACATACATACATACATACATACATACATACATACATACATACATACATACATACATACATACATACATACATACATACATACATACATACATACATCTGTGATTGTGGAGGAAACTCAGATTTCCATTTACCCAGCAACAATCTCCAGCTCCTCTTGGTAAATCCCAAGTTGTTCCCAGGCCACAGAGAATCCATAATCCCTCCAGTTTTTGTCTGCTCCAGGGTCTCCTCCCAGTGAGACATGCCTGGAAAACCTCCAGAGGGCAACCTAATTAGATGTGTAAACCACTTCAAATGGTTCCTTTTAGATAAGGAGGAGCAGCTGCTCTGTTCCAAGCTCCCCTGATTGACTGTTCCTCACCTTATCTTTAAGGCTGAGCCCAGCCACCTCACAGAGGAAGCTCATTCCAGCTGCTTATATCTGGGATTTAAAGTTTTTAATCATGATCCATAGGTGAGCTTGGGAACATAAATGGTCCAGTTAATCAAGAGCTTTGTCTTTAGGTCCAGCTCCTTCTTCACCATGACTGACCAGAAGAACACCCTCAAAACTGTGGACAAGGCCCCGATCCGTAGTTCTGTCTCTTGCTTTGTCAGACCATCAAATGCTTATTTTTTCATTCAACCTTTATTTCTGCAGCTTAGTCTCATTGAGTCACGAGGACTCATTTACCAGAGAGACCTGGTTTAAACAGAAACCAAAGATGAGGTACACACAATAATAAAGAGTTACATAATATGAAAAGTAAATAAAAGAAGTGACACAAAACAAAATATAAAACATGCTACGTTATAAAATGGTGTAAAATACTAAAAACAGGTCTGCGTTGGTTTTTACTTTGAACTTGAGGAGCAGATATGATAAGAAATTTTCTTCTTCATCTTCCTTTCATTTTATATTTGTTTTTCTTTAATTTTTTGAAATTGTATTTGTGTTTTTATTGGAAATTAAATGAAATGAATAAATAAATAAATAAATAAACTTAACAGTTGTTTAAAATCCCTTAGGGAGGTCAAAGTCGAGAGCTTCAGATCTTTGTGCAAGGTGTTCCAGGTTACAGAACAAGATTTCCAGATGCTCTGAAACTTCTTCACTTGAGGCTAAGACTCACCTCTGAGCCACAGGGAGCGTTCAACCTTTGCCTCAGACACAAAAACTGACGGTCGTCCAAACTGTTTCAACTCCACTGCAAGCCACCCCAGAGCACGTTGTAGGTGATGGCCTGAATGGTAAATGTAAAAAGACTGTTCTTATGTTAATGTTAATGTTCTTTTCTATCTTATCACGATACTCAAAGCACTTTACAACACAATCTGTGCCCTCATCTACACATTCACACAACATTCACACACACACACTTTAGTAGATCTCTACAAAGGTAATGGAACAAATCATGAGCTTTAGATCACATTCATACACTGAAGAGATGCGCATCAGAGGCAACGAGGGGTTCAGCTTCTTGCTCAGGGACACTTCAAAATGTGACTGCTGGTGGACTCGAACCCCCAACACGCCCATTAGAGGACGACTGCTCTAACCACCCAGCCACAGTTCCCAAGTGAAGACACTGATCAAACCACATCGTCTGCAAAAAGCAGAGACAAGACCATGAGGATTCCCAAACCAGACGCCATTTCCTCCGACTGCTGACTGCACCTTGAGTTCCTGTCCATCTTTACCACACAGGACTGGTAAAAAGAGACAGCTCTGGTGACGTTCACTCCTCACCGGGAACAAACCTCATTTTATGGCGAGGTTACAAACACTTTGGTTATACAAGACCTGACTGATCCAGCCATTTGAAACTATTCAGTGCCTCTATTAAGATTTTGAGACGTGGCACGACCCAATGTTTGTTGCAGAGGCTGTCAGGCAGTTAAGAGCTCATAAAACAATCCAGAGTTACAGGTGGTACCTGAGGAATGATCCATGTGTAATTATACTGTCAACAAAATACGAGCGCGGTGGGGCCCCTGTCAAACACACAAACAAGCTGGAACAGACACACACATTTTTTAGTGTGTCTGCTTAATTCCCAACACTCTGGATGAATTAAACACATCCACATATTTACACAGAAGTTATTACTAAAATGTTACAAAACAGCGAATGAACCCTATAAAAACCCGTCTGTGCCATCACATCGTTTGTCCATCCATGAGGTGTCCGAAAAGTCCAGAGAAAGGGTCCAACTCTGTCCTTTGGTGTTCCAATATATGACCGATTAAAGAACAATTCTCTCGACATACAATATTACAGTCAGTTTGGCTTCGTAACGGATATGAGGCCAAAGACTCCATCTAATGAATAAAAAGCTGCATTAAAAAGAGTTCATATATCACATGGGTGATTATATCTAAGTTTGCAAGTTTGTCTCTTGGCCTTTCTGTGTGGGGTTTACATGTACTCCAGTACCATGTACTCCAGTACCATGTACTCCAGTACCATGTTCTCCAGTACCATGTACTCCAGTACCATGTACTCCAGTACCATGTACTCCCGTACCATGTTCTCCAGTACCATGTACTCCAGTACCATGTACTCCAGTACCATGTACTCCCGTACCATGTACTCCAGTACCATGTAATCCCATACCATGTTCTCCAGTACCATGTACTCCAA
>NC_056512.1:46264319-46264797 GCF_014905685.2 Nematolebias whitei | reverse complement strand
AGTACCATGTAATCCCATACCATGTTCTCCAGTACCATGTACTCCAATACCATGTACTCCAGTACCATGTTCTCCAGTACCATGTACTCCAGTACTATGTACTTCAGTACCATGTACTCCAGTACCATCTACTCCAGTACCATGTTCTCCAGTACCATGTACTCCAGTACCATGTAATCCCATACCATGTTCTCCAGTATCATGTTCTCCAGTACCATGTTCTCCAGTACCATGTACTCCCGTACCATGTACTCCAGTACCATGTAGTCCAGTACCATGTACTCCAGTACCACGTTCTCCAGTACCAAATACTCCAGTACCATGTAATCCGATACCATGTTCTCCAGTACCATGTACTCCAGTAACATGTTCTCCAGTACCATATACTCCAGTACCATGTAATCCCATACCATGTTCTCCAGTACCATGTTCTCCAGTACCATGTAATCCAGTACCATGTACTCCAGTACCATGTACT
>NC_056512.1:46256652-46264309 GCF_014905685.2 Nematolebias whitei | reverse complement strand
ACCATGTACTCCAGTACCAACTCCAGTATCATGTACTCCAGTACCATTTACACCAGTACCTTGTTCTCCAGTACCATGTACTATAGTACTATGTTTTCTAGTACCAAGTTCTCCAGTACCATGTACTCCAGTACCAACTCCAGTACCAAATCCAGTATCATGCTCTCCAGTACCATGTACTCCAGTACCTTGTTCTCCAGTACCATGTTCTCCAGTACCATGTTCTCCAGTACCATGTTCTCCAGTACCATGTACTCCAGTACCAACTCCAGTACCAACTCCAGTATCATGTACTCCAGTATCATGTACCCCAGTACCTTGTTCTCCAGTACCATGTACTCCAGTATCATGTACTCCAGTACCATGTTCTTCAGTACCATGTAATCCAGTACCATCTTCTTCAGTACCATGTACTCCAGTACCATGTACTCCAGTACCATGTACTCCAGTACCATGTTCTCCAGTACCATGTACTCCAGTACCATGTCCTCCAGTACAATGTACTCCAGTACCATGTACTCCAGTACCATGTTCTCCAGTACAATGTACTCCAGTACCATGTACTCCATACCATACCATACCATACCAATTTATTTATATAGCACTTAAAACAGCAACAAGGCCAACCAAAGTGCTGCACAAAAGAAAACAAACATGCACAGCAGACAGGAAAACATAAAATAGAAATACAGATACAAATAGCAGCAGAAGCTAACTAAAATGGCCAACAGAGTAGAGAACAGACAGGACCAAAACAAATCACACCGTGTTAAAGGCAAGAGAATAGAAGTGGGTCTTCAAGCGAGACTTAAAGACTGAGAGTGTGGGAGCCTGCCGGACACTCAGTGGCAACTCATTCCACAGTCGTGGACCTGCAACAGAGAAAGCCCTGTCACCTCTGAGCTTACGACGGGTTTCTGGGACTGAGAGAAGCATCTGGTCTGCTGACCTCAGAGAGCGTGGTGGGACATATGGCTGCAGAAGATCAGTGAGATAGGATGGGGCGGAACTGTTCAGTGATTTAAAAACATACATGAGAATTTTGAAATGGATCCGAAGGTGAATGGGTAGCCAGTGCAGGGAGGCCAAAACTGGCGTGATGTGCTCTCTATAGCCTGTACCAGTTAAAGATCGGGCTGCAGCATTTTGGACCAGTTGTAGACGAGCAATGGAGGACTGACTGATTCCAAACAGAAGTGAATTGCAGTACTCCAGTACTATGTACTCCAGTACCATGTACTCCAGTACCATGTACTCCAGTACCATGTACTCCCATACCATGTACTCCCGTACCATGTACTCCAGTACCATATACTCCAGTAACATGTACTCCAGTACCATGTTCTCCAGTACCATGTTCTCCAGTACCATGTACTCCAGTACCATGTTCTCCAGTAACATGTACTCCCGTACCATGTACTCCAGTACCATGTACTCCAGTATCCTCCTGCAGAGCAAACACATGCATGTCAGGTTAACTGGTAACTCTAGATGGTCTCATGATGTGGTTGAGAGTGTGAACGGTTGTTGGTCTTTCCTGTGATGGACTCACACCTGTCCACTTCTCACAATGACTGCTGGAGATAGACACCTCACAAATAAAGATGTGATTAGAGATAATTCATGAAATACTGATTTAAGTCATTTAGTGTGGAATGTACATGAACGCATAAAAATGTTAATATTTGGATGACTTGACTAAGACCTGCGTTCATATCTGCATCAGCTTAAAGATTAAATAAAGATGAGTTTTGTGTATGAAAAAGTTAATGAAAAGAAGCAATATGCATTAAAATGCCCTTTACCATAAAAAACTTCTAATTTATCATAATGACATCACTTTGAAAACTTGTCCAGTCCCACACCAACTTCACAGCTGGAGCACATGCATGTTTAAACAGTGGACCCCCTGGTTGTGAATGGTGTCATATTTGTAATAAGCAGTGATTTGCAACAGTGGGGTATTTTACTAACATTCTTTTATTAATCTTATAAATTGCTAAGTGAGCCCAATTCTTAAAAATAATGCACAGACTAATAAAGGTTCATGAATAAATTGTTGTCCTAATGAGCTGTGATCTTCATACCAAGCTAACAAGATTAGGAGATCAAAAATCTTTGTAAAGATTCCTTCAGAGGCCGACGCCATCGTCTGTCAGCTTGACAGCATCCACGTCTATAATTCTCTGCATGTTTCTGTGTGCCATACTTTTATTGTTCTATAACTTCAACAACGTCACCTGCAACAAGGCCTGAACATGCTCCTGCAGCATGCGTGAGCACACTTCACTTACCCTCGTCTCACCTTCACCGGAGCAACACTGTTCAAAAGAATGACACTTTTTGGTTCAAGTTTCTCAGAACGATCCTTTTCTGAGCTCCGTCTGTTAGAAATCACAGATCAGCTCTTGACCTTTAACCTCTTCTGCTCCATGGAAGTGGCTCTGCAGTGCAGTAAAAAGTTCTACAGGTACTCAGACAAGCGTTTCTCCAAACACTTTCCAACCTCCACTGATCGTACTCTTCTCAGCATGCCGGGGCTTTCGTTTCCCACCTGATTACATGAGCTGGGGAATCGTTTCGACAACACGGTGTGGGCGGGTGTCCTTTTGTCGGTGCACACAGCATCTGTGTGGGCTGCCTGCTGGCCTCAGCTCTCTTATGGATGGAGCGCTGGAAGACGCAGGCTCCCCGGCTGCAGTCTGACAGATGCAGACTGGTGGGCGCCGCATTGCTAACTGCCTGCAGTCAGATGCACAAACAGCGGCGGTCAGCGGAGAACTGACTCTCAGCGTGAAGCCACGGCCATATAGTGAGGCAGGTATTCTGCACAGAGGTGCCTCAGTCCACTTCTTTGGCTTCTGACCTGCGATCGGTCTGTTTACACTGTGAGTCATATGCTATGAATGAAGAAACAATACTGTGTGGGCCGAGGAATGTCTCATCAGTGCTTCTGCATGTATTATAGTCATAACTGGTAATTCTTTGTTTTGCTGATTTCCATTCCATTCTCATAAATATTGTTTTAAGGAACACATCAGTAATTAGAGAAATTATTTTATTTAGTTTATTGTGGAACAATCTCATCACTCTCTCTCTCTAAGATAAATAGGAGGCTCAATAATAGTATATTTGTTAGACTTTTACATTTTGTTGGTTTGAATGACATTATAATCTAAAATTAGAGGATATCTGATCATACTGTGTTAAATATAAAACTACATTCATGTTCACATAGTATGTTTGTCATCTTATGTAAGGTTTATGTACTGTAAGTGTGACAATAATACGTTTTTAGGATTCAAATTTGATGCCAGACAACAGTAATGGTTAGAGTTTATTGATAAGCAGCTGCTGGTGGAGGTCTGAGTCCAAAGGCAGGGCTAATCTGTAGAGACAGGAGAATTAGTGAAGTGGTCTTCATTGTGACTGATCAGATGAATACAAAGACAGTCACTAACCTTCACTGATAGGTGGGGGAGGGGCTCCTCGAGGGAACTGGAGGTGATGATGTCACAGACAGTGGGGACTGAGCGGCTGTGAAGCAGAGCTGAGCAGAGCTTTGCTTTAAGGGGAATCCAAGCATGAGGTCCGAGGAAACAAACGAGGGTCATACACAAGAAGTCAGCGGTCCAGGTCCAAGTCCAAATCCAAATTGTAATCCGTGGAGCATAGTCGTTGTAGCAGAAGAGCGAGTCGATACCGTGGTCAAAGAGATCAATCCAGAACAAGCACGGAGCAGGAAAGGCGGGGAATCCAGACAGCAGGCATGAGGTCAAGACCAGGCAGAAAAACAAGACTATGACGAGAGCGCTGGACATTTACTAACCGGAAGGAGTTCAATAATCTGGCAGAGGTTGAGTGAGGACTTGGACCTTAAGTAGGGCAGGTGACAGGTGAACACATGAATGCTGATTGCGGTGAGTGAACAGAGTGGGCGTGGTAGGATGGCAGGAGCAGAGAAACAGGGCAAAAGGCTTGGAACATGACAAAGAGGGGCAGAAACGTGACAAAGTATTCACCATTATCACAAGTGTAAAATAAAAAATGTAAGTAAACACACGTTATTATGTCCTTGTAAAAATAGGATATCTTGAACAGGTAGAAAAAATATCACGCGTGACTCTTGGACACCACGCAGCAGTTCAGGCAATTGTGAGGCTGCCTGTCGTGCATGAAGGGATGTATCGTGCTTCTAGCGCTCAGACTCATACGCTTGGTGAGCTAAGCCATCAGCTGGATGCGATCTCTGAGAATCTCAGGACACTTGCGATCCTGGAACTCACTGGCATGAAGGAACTGACCTTGGAGAAGTCTATAAGCAGTGCATGAGGGAGTGACCACAACATCTGTCTGTTTTAGATTGCCACTGAGAGGTACCAGCAGAACTTTGAAAGCAGATTAAATAAATCAGAGTTGGCCTGTCCCTAAACAATCTGGCTTCCTCGCTGGGCGTTGAATAGGCCAACTTATCTCAATTTTCTCCTGGAGGTTATCGGAACTAGAAACTCTGCTTTGCTCCCACCCTCACCTTCCTTCCCGAGGACTTCTGTGGAACTGTATCAGAGCCGGCTGATAGACACTGTACCATCTCTTATCAGGACTATGGAACTTTCTGGCCGTGTTTATGGACAACTCACCATCTTTGTCGGCCTCCTTCTGATAAATGTATCATGATGTCATTGTGTGCTGTTTATGTGCAAAGTCTCTTTTTTCAACTCTCACACTGTGCCCTGGCCAGGACATCGTGCGAGATGGGATTTTTTTTAACCTTCACTCCCCTCGTGGTTTCTCTTCTCCATACTTGGTCTGTCTAAAACAGGTCTCGTTTATTAATGAGGCTCCGAGGCTCAATGGGATTAATCTGTATAAATAAAGGTTGAATGAAAAAGATAACATGTTGATTATAACTCATAATGTGAAAGTTATGCCTATAACACTGTGTCTGTACACTCACAAACTGTATATATTTATCCCTATAGCATATTCAAAGCAACTTACTGTATATTGTACTATATATATCTACCAATTTATTTTTCTTGCTAAGCACTTCTGGATAGATGCAAATTGCAATTCGTTGCTTTGTACCTGTGGCATGTGCAATGACAATAAAGTTGAATTCTATTCTATTCTATTCTATAAGTAGACTCTGTTCAGGTTTATACTGTTTCATAAAGAAACCTTGAACACAAGCCTTCTATTTTGTATTTTTACTTTTAAAAATCTTATTATTTTAATCACTAATTGTTATACTTATGATGGCTTTATAACATCAAAAACTTTTGAATTCATGACAAAATACATAATAATGAAATTGCACAAAACATGACTCTCAGACAGTAACTATATATGTTTATTGATTATTTCTAGGAAATGACAAAATGTGGAAATCAAATAGACAACATTTCAGCGTTTCCATCTTTAAATCTGACTTCTTAAAGTTTTTTAAGGTTTTTTTTTTTTTATATGGAGATAAAAAATCTAATTCAAAGTTCAATTTAAATACGTCTTAACACAGCCAGTTGTAATAGTATCTCATTTAACATGTAATGAACTCATAAAGGTCAAAATGTGCAGATTAGATAAGGAAACAAAGCGCATGTTGTTGTAAGAAGTGTCTCAAAAGACACTGAGATCAGTCGTCTCATCAGGAAAGTGAATATTTTACAAGTTCCAACTAATTCCTAATTGTGTGACATTTTGCATCAATAAGGCCTGACCTGATGATCTTTGCTGCTGTAAATGTCAGTGTTTAATAGATTGTTTTTTTGTTAAATCAAATCAGTGGTATGCAAATAAGGCCAGCACAGTGGTGCATTCACGTCACAGCTGGACGTGGCTTCAAACTTGTTAATTTGATTGTGCATTTCTGGGCAGGTTTATATGTTCCTCCCAGAGTAAGTTTGTTCTGCTGCAGTCTCTGAATAAACATATACATTTAAGCAAACTGCAGATTCTCCATCCTGTCCTCATGGTAAACATCCTGAACCACGTGCGATGTATCTATTTAATAAACTGGTCTCTGGAATTTATCTTGTCTATGTTAAGTTGAAAAACATGTTTGAATCAGTGTGAATGCCAGTTTGATGACAGACAGCCTCTTGGCACAAACAGAAGACACTAAAAGAACAACTGTTGTAAAAAACAGACAAGGAGCTGAATCAAAGAATATATCACAGACGGTAACTGACTCCCTTCTAATTAGAAACTGAAACTTATGGTGAGACAGAAACAGGAAGTAAAGTAGGTAAATACACAAAATAAAACATTTTCCTAAAATTAGATAAATGCATTTGTTGGTAACATAACTTAACAACAAACTCATTAGAGATTGAAGAAATCAAAACATGAACACAGAAACCAAAACAATCTTCATAGATAGGTGTTAGCTGAATAGATGGACGGTTGGATGGTTGGATGTATGTATGTATGAATGGATCAATGAATGGATGGATGATAGATCAATGGATGGATAATCGATGGATGGTTGGATGGAGCAGTGGATGGATGGACACATGGATGGATGGACACATGTATGGATAGACACATGGATGGATAGACACATGGATGGTTGGACACGTAGATGGATGGACACATGGATGGATGGATGGTTGGATGGGCACATGCATGGATGGACATATGGATGGATGGACACATGGATGAATGATGGTTGTACACATGGATGGATGGTTGGATGGATGGATGGACACATGGATGGATGGATGGTTGGACTCATGGAAGGTTGGATGGATGGTTGGTTGGATGGATGGATGGATGGATGGTTGGATGGATGGTTGGATGGATGGATGGATGGATGGACACATGGATGGATGGACACATGGATGGATGGACACATAGATGGATGGACACATGGATGGTTGGACATGGATGGATGGACACATGGATGGATGGATGGTTGGATGGGCACATAAATGGATGGACATATGGATGGATGGACACATGGATGAATGGATGGTTGTACACATGGATGGATGGATGGATGATGGATGGTTGGGTGGATGGTTGGACACATGGATGGATGGACACATGGATGGATGGATGGTTGGACACATGGAAGGTTGGATGAATGTTAGTTGGATGGATGGATGGATGGATGGATGGAAGGATGGTTGGATGGATGGATGGTTGGATACATGAATAGATGGACACATGGATAGATGGACACATGGATGGATGGATGGATGGTTGGACACATGGATGGATACATGGATGGATAGACACATGGATGAATGGATAGTTGGACACATGGGTGGATGGATGTTTGGTTGGATGGATGGATGGATGGATGTACAGAGGTCTACTGAATGTGCCACAGTTGTTCAGGGACTATCACTTGTGTTTTCTGAATGTAGTTCAACCTCAGAAAGGTATGTTCAAGCGTCAGCACTTGTTAATTTTGCGCAAAGGCAGCGTTTTCTTGTGTCTGACGTAAAGTATCAGCTAATATTAGCCGCTTCTCTTTACATTAACTATAATAACTACATAAAGTATCAGCTAATATTAGCCGCTTCTCTTTACATTAGCTATAATAACTACGTAAAGTATCAGCTAATATTAGCCGCTTCTCTTTACATTAACTATAATAACTACGTAAAGTATCAGCTAATATTAGCCGCTTCTCTTTACATTAACTATA
>NC_056512.1:46238537-46256552 GCF_014905685.2 Nematolebias whitei | reverse complement strand
CAGCTAATATTAGCCGCTTCTCTTTACATTAACTATAGTAACTACGTAAAGTATCAGCTAATATTAGCCGCTTCTCTTTACATTAACTATAGTAACAACCCAATAGCCTAAGCGGGCGCCACATCCTTCACGACTGAGAGGCTTCTCTCTCTGCCACAGCTTCATGGCTGCATGTGTCTGTGCTGTCAAGTTGAAATGTTTCTAAAGACATTTTGTATGATGAAAGAAGGCATCAGTTCCACAAGATGAATAATTAAGCGGTTATTTTTACCCCTCTGGGGCACGAAGCGGCTGCCAGTATGTGTGCATACAGGTGAGAGGATTGCTGACTGTATAAACCGTGGCATTGAGTCAGAAGATCTCATGGCTTCTAGGGCATGCAGCCAGGCTTGTTAATAAAAAGCTTTAAAAGGAGTCTGTGTTGAATTCAAAGATTCTCATTTGAATAATTCACATATAGAGGTATTGTGACTACGTCTGTTCTTTTGCACAGAGTCATTATGGGATCTGATAAAAGGTTTGTTGCAACCAGCATTTAGTCAAACCATCAGCATCAAAGGCAAAGCTACTGATATGGAGACGAATGCAAGTTTAGAACTTTGCTTTGAGAAAGGGTTTATCTTTCAGATAAAAATATCCATTATGAACTTCAAGTCCATGTCCAGTTATTGTTCTGTAGTTTATGAATAAAAAAGCTCACAGAGCAAAGTCCATCTTTGTGCTTTTTTCTCCCTACAACGTCTACAATGTTCTGCAGGGATGGGTCTATTTCCTGCTTTTCCTCCAAGCCAGTGGTCGAAGAAGTGAGAAGTAAAAATGGACGCAGAGCCACGTAGCCAGCGCTGACTCAGCACTCGCTGCTTCCATATCTTTTACTTTGTACCAAACCTGTTGCAATTTAACTACTTCTACGAACTTTGGGTTATTTGAGTCATTCCTGTATCAAAACGTTGAGCTCATTCAGGAGATGGTGCTATGGCTTTTGATTTCTGTAATTTAAATATTTTTATTATCTGTATTTAGAAATATTTCTCTTATAAAAATACATTGAGATCAATTCTTTCAAAAAACATTATTCAGTTTGAAATGTACTCTAGTAAAAAAAGTCTTAAGAAGTCTTTTGGATGAAAGATGAAACGATTCTGCAGGTTTTTGTTTTTTGAACCCGTCCAGAGGATCTGACTTCACTTTTTACATTTTCTACCTGGATTATTGAGCATGCATCAGGATACTCCATCAGGATACTCCATCAGGATACTCCATCAGGATACTCCATTAGGATACTCCATCAGGATACTCCATTAGGATACTCCATCAGGATACTCCATTAGGATACTCCATCAGGATACTCCATTAGGATACTCCATTAGGATACTCCATCAGGACACTCCATTAGGATACTCCATCAGGATACTCCATCAAGATACTCCATTAAGATACTCCATCAGGAGACTCCATCAGGATACTCCATCAGGATACTCCATTAGGATACTCCATCAGGATACTCCATCAAGATACTCCATTAAGATACTCCATCAGGAGACTCCATCAGGATACTCCATCAGGATACTCCATCAGGATACTCCATCAGGATACTCCATCAGGATACTCCATCAGGACTCTCCAGTATACTTTCTATGTTGTAATGTTCAAGGATTCAAGCATTCAAGGTTCTTTATTGTCATTCACATCTCATGTGGTACATGAGGTGGAATGAAACTATGTACACAGGGTCCCAGTTACATCCAACAAAAATACAAACTGTAAAGAAAAACATTAATAAGATCCAAGACATGAACTAAGAAAAACACTAAACTAAGGATACACTAAGCACTAATGGTACAAAACATTGTGCCAAACAACAGCAGCACGAACATGAGTCTGTGTGAGCAGATGAGGATGAATGAACACAGCAACATGAAACCGATCAGCAGCATGATATCAGCAGCATGATATCAGCAGCATGATATCAGCAGCATGAGATCAGCAGCATGAGATCAGCATCATCTTCCTATCAGACTTTTAGTTTTTAGCTAACTGTTCCTACTTGTAGCCTTTAACTAGCCATGATTTTTACTTTTAGCAAACATTTTGCTCCTTATAGGTTTTAGAAGGTGACACGATGGCTCAGTTGGTAGAGCTGCTATCTCTCAGCGAGAAGGTCGCCTGCTCAAATCCCGGCCTGGGACCATTCTGGGTGAAGTTTACATGTTCTCTCTGTGCATGCGTGGATTTTCTCCGGGTACTCTAGTTTCCTCCCACAGACCAAAAACATGCACGTTAGTCTGATTGGTAACTTTATTGTCCCGTGAGTGAGAGGGTGAATGGTTGTTTGTCTCCATGTGTCCATGTGATGGACTGGAGACCTGTCCAGGGTGTCCCCCGCCACTCGCCCAGTGATGCCTGGACATGGACACCAGTGACCCTCCCGACCTGAAAAGGAAGAAGTGAAAAAGATGACGGATGGATGTTTAGTTAATGTTTTGCTCCATTTAGCTAATTTTTGCTCGAAGATTTTAGCTCATGTTCTGCTTCTTTTAACGTTATCAGCTCAGCTTTAGCTACTTGAACAAAGTCTTTCATCATTCATACTTCATTTTCACAGAAACAGCTATTTTGTTAATTAAATATGTTTTGCAGTCCCCATCAAAATAACTTGTCACAGTAAGCTCATGTTTATGTCGGACACTGTTTACAGCGCCGGTCTCTTGATTTTAGAGGAGAACAGCCGCTCACCAAGACTTCGTTTTCCAGCTGGGAGAGCTGAAAGCACCACCATCAGGTATTTTCAGCCTGTCTTCAATCAAAACTGTAAATAAACCCAGTTCATTCCAGAGTCACGGGGTGCGGCTGCATGTCACAGCTGCTGGAACAGCCCAGTCTCCTTTGTAAAGCTTGTGCAGGTGGTGTGTTTATTTCACCGGCCATGCTGAGGCAGCCACCACAGGGCCTCAGCCCTCCTCCCTGAGTGCTGGCTTGGTTTGCCCACGCGCCGCTCTCCATTGTTTGTCTCTTTGAGCATCCAACCTGTCAGCCGTCTTCACAGGGAACGTGCAAGAGGAACAGGGTGCCAAAAGTGGACATATTTTCACTAAATTACAGAGTGAGTTATCATTATGATAATTTTTTCTGAGATGTTCGGGAAATTATAGAGTACGTTTGACACCTTGACTGCAGGATGATAAGTGCAGAGGCAAAGCAGAGAAACAATAAACGCCACGGAGGGTAATACTGAACAACGTTTCACTTCCCCTGCACTGATAAAAGGATGAAATCTTAAGTCGGCCTGCTCGTCTCGGCCGACGGCTGATTGATATTTCAGCAGAGCAAACGTACGTTTCTGTTCAGACTTGTGGCGCTGCATGGCACAAAAACAAGTTTCTCACTTACTTCATTTGCTCAGTCCCTTTTCAGATCAAAAATGTAAAATTTCTTGGAAAGCCTGGTTTCTGTGTTCACTAAATATTTAAATGGATTCAAAGTTCTAGAACGGCACGACTTGTGGTGGCAGCATGTTGGAGCAGCTCTGCTACTTTCATTTTGCTTTTGGAAACTTTAATTCCTCTTTTGTTGGATGTAAATGACATTCTTTGGATGATTGTTTTCTCTGGTGTTGGATGCTGTGCAGCCAGAAGGATTTTTACTGAAACTTTTTACATTTGGACATTTGTTATGATGCGTAACCATGGCAACAAGGTGGTTTTACAACCAGGAGCAGTTGATGAACACCTCAAAGCTCAAATAATATCTCAACTACAGCCACACATCTCAAATGAGTTGAGAAAGAGGCTCCGTGGATGCATTCCCGTCTCCTTGTCAGCTGTGCTCGAGTGCCTGACCACTGAGATCCTGGAACTAGCAAGAAACTTGGCTCGTGACAGTAGAAGGACGGGATCGTCCCCTGACACCTGCAGATGGCTGTCCACAGCGACGAGGAGCTCGGCAGGCTGCTGGGAGGAGTGGCCATCGCTCTGGGAGGAGTTCTGCCCGGCATTTGGGCGGTCCTGCAGCCCGGAGGAACCGAGAGGCCAGTCGGGTCTGGGTGGACAGATCGAATGGTATCTGCAGCCAGTTTCTTTGGATCCACTGTAGGACGGACCTTTACAAGAGATCCTTCCTGTCTACAGCATCACCATAACATCTCTTTGAAACAAGGATAATGAGTTATAACATTTAATTTCCCTTTGGGATTAATAAAGTATTTTTGAACTGAATTGAACTGAATTGAAATGACGCCCAGTGATGATGGTTTGGGATCCATTTTGTAACCCATGTCACTCTAAGGGTTACACAAGTTTCTTCATATTAGTTCTCGCACTGGAAATCTTTGGTTGATGCAACTGTCATCTTTGCTAAATACCAGTAGCAAGGTTTATTTAAACAGAGTTTGGTTTTTGGAGGATTGAAAGGATACAATGACTCAAGACAGAAAAGGTAAGAATGTTTATTTACAGGAAAGGTGCTTAAAGTGGAGGGATCTGCGGAGAGGGGGATTGGGTAAGTATCTTGTAATCACTGCAAATCTTCTTTATTCATTAGATGAGAGTGCTCATGCTTACGGTGTGAATTTATCCTTTCAGGCTTGGAGGAAGAGACGTGGAGGTTCCCGGTATTTCCAAAGTTTCACAAAAGGTTTCACAAAAGTGAGTATGTGTCTTTGAACCAGAGAGCACCAGTATGATTCAGAGCGAGCGGATGAAACCAGTATGTTACGTTTTGTTTCGGCTACTATGATCTGCACGGGTCCTGCAACGAGTGGAACTGGATGAAAGATTTTTCAGCTGCTTTACTTTAGATGCCCTTCCTGACAGCCTGGGTTTGAACCTGCAACTTCAGGACCACAAGACTGCAGCACCGACCTCTAAGCCCCAGACGGTGCTGATTTATAGCTTTCAGAAACATTTGGATCAGGCAAACAAGCCGTGTGAGGAATGAATCAAATCTGTCTGACTTCCTGAAAAGAATCAGCTGACAAACATTTGAAGGCTGTGCCACAAACAATAAAAGTGTTTTAACCAAATCAAAAAATATCTTGAAGCTTTTGATGTTCAAGTTTGAGTTTATTCCAAAGAGCTCCTCAGGTGAAGCTAGAATAACGTTAGGGCGCGCTCCCACACAAACTTTATTTGTAGCAGTAAGATTAAATAAAGTTTATACAATTATACATTATTATACAAAATAGAGTAAATGCAATAAAAGTTTGACTTTAAAGACATTTCATACACAATAAAATGTAAGCTACTATTTAAATACTTTATTTGTTGATCATTTAAAGAGGGAGTGGTGGTGCAGAGGTTAGAAAAGGTCACCGGTTCAACTCCTGGTACCGACAACATCAAAATGTGTGTGGGATAGGTGAAGCAGCCACACCTGCCTCCACCCTCGTTTGCCCCACTCTGGGCCCTTGAGCAAGGCCTTTAACCCCCCCCCCATCTTGACCCCAGGTGCCCCAGATGTAGCTCCCTGCTCCAGAGGCTGTGGTAGCTCGGTGGTTGTGTCAGGAAGGACGCCCGGCGTAAAAATAATCACCAAGTCCTCGTGTGACTTAGATCACTGTGGTGACCCTGAAGGAGGAGGAGCAGCTGAAAGAAGAAGAAAAATATATTTTGAAACAGTTTTAGTTCTTTTTCACTAAATTTGTTAATTTTTAAGACATCAGTTACAAATTTGCTGTTTTAATTTTTAGTTAAGTTTCATGTGTAATGATCTGTTTCAGTCATGACAAACTGAGAGCAACATGTTCATTTGATGCTTCTTTATTTAACCAACAGTTTGTCGTCCTTTAAATGTTTCTCTTTGTTTCATGTGTGAACAGAAGAGGAAACAGAGTAAGTCCTTATTTTTATGTATGTGCATATACTGGTGTGCACATTATTAGATTTTGTGTTGTGCATTCCAACCTATTCCATTTGAGTTTTTTCATTTTTTTATTATTTCCTGATCTTCTGCTGCAGGATTGAAATTGTCCTTCAAAAGGTTAAAGTCCTCTATACACACAGCTCCAATTGGTGAAGTGCTGTGGATGTACATCCATTGTTTAGCCGGTAAGATGGACTTCATGCACTTCAGTGCAAGCAGAAATGTAATTATGTACACCAGCAGTCTGTGTCTCCTCCTCTGAAACCTGAAATATTGCTGGCCCTGTCACTCGCCTCAGCACCAAATTGGCTTATCCAGTAAATGAAGGATTTGAATAATGCAGTCCACCTCTCATCTCCTCCTAACGGCCTCAACTTCTTTCAGTGACTTCCTAATCCACCCTAATTTTAAGCAATCCCAGCCGTCTCCAATAAAAAAGTAAAATCAGTATTACGCTCAGGTTAATTCTGTGGTAAATTTAAGAACATCTAATTTACAGTTGGATGTTTAATTAATTAATTTATTCCATATATGTAGGCAAAGAGCTGCTTGTCTCCTCCGCTCATTTCAAGCTCATCTCAATCATTTGAGTCAGTGATGATGAACCAGCATCCTTAGGTCAGCACATTTTATCTGCACAGATACATTTCATATCAAACTACTGTCATTCTGTAAACAGGAAAAACAGAATGTGTGAAGGACAATTTGTATCTTTTGTAAAATATTAATCTATTTAAATGAACTAAAACCTGTTTAAGTGAACAGCTTTTAGTTCACTGCTTAATGTTTGTAGTGTGTATTGAATAATCTTCCTAATATTGCATTTCTAGGTTGGCTGTTGGGTTTTTGACACAACTCTTGTGGTTTTATTTGATTCGTTTGCTTCAGTTTAACGTGTTTTATGGTCTCCTCACACACCTGGTTTGAGTTTCTCATCAGTACACCCACGAGTTGCCAGATCTCTGTGCGATCAGCCTCTATGATCATAGATGTGTCCATCTTCCTGTCATTTTGTAGTTCGCTTCTATGTGACCAGTTTTAAGATCTACATTATAAAGCAATATAAAATAAAATACTAAAAACAGGAACATGTCTGCGTTGGTTTATACCAGGAACTTAGCAGATGTTTGAAGCAACGTAGAGAGGTCGAGGTCGAGAGCTTCAGAATTTTTTGCCAGATATTCCAGGAAACAGGAGCGGAGTAGGAGAATGCCCTTTTTGCCTAGTTCAGTCCTCACTGGAGGAACACTGCATGTAATAATGTCCTGAGAGCGCACGCTGTAGCTGCACTCACATAATGACATGTAGGAGGAGATGTATCCATTCAAGCTTTTAGGAAAGTCTTTAGGTTGTTTTAAATGGTCAGTTTATTTATAAGTAGTAAAATGTATTGCATGCATTAACTCTCTTCTGAATAATGTATTTAATTAAATAGGAAAGTAGAGAAAATTTTAAAATATAACAAAAGGGATCAATGAACAAAAAACAAACATATTGTGACCTACATAATAAGTTGTAAAAACATGATTTGATCTTCATCATTTTGTAAATAAATTAAATTTTAGAAATGTATCCAAGAAAGGCGGTGAATAAAATTTGGGGTGTCTGTTGCGATTAAACATATTTAGTCAATGATGTCTGCACTGACAAGAAGTCAGCGATCACTGTGCTGCTCAGACTGCAGTTTATTTACCAGGACATTTATCCAAACAGGGAGCTCATTTCTGACTGTGCTAAATCTACATGAATACTGTTCTACAATTAGCTGCTCTGCTTATAACATCTTGGCTGTTTGTTCCTTATTATTCTGGTACACCAAAACCAGGTAAGTTCGTTTTTTTCTATCATGTGTTCAAAATATCTGTTTGTTTGTTTGTTTGTTTGTTTGTTTAATCAATCTAGAAATTAGACACTCTCCTTAATGTTAAATCATCACTTCTCTACATACAGGGATTTGTCCAAAAGGCTTCAATACTCTCCTGCCAGTACCATGTACCAATGGCAAGGGTTGCCTTAAGGATAAGAAATCCTGTAAGATCTATTATGGATCCATCTGTGCTCCTCCTTTGTCAAGAAAGTCATGTTCTTACAAAATACAGAAATAAACATGAGTTTCCATCTACACTTTGGATCCATGATGATGTGGTAGTAGTATCACGGGGTACTAGTTTATGAGATATTTCACTAACAGACAGTAGGTAATGGCTGAATCTTTAGTAAAAATATTTAACAATGTTTAGTGCCTAAATGGTGTGTTGGGGATGATTCTCTGTTAATACTAAACCAACTTTCATTTCCATATATTGGCTAACTTTGAGTCATTTTGCATTTGTTAAAGCTGCTTAGTTTCGACTGTCAAACAGAATGAGGGTAAGTTCAGTCAAAGCTTTTTTATATATTTTTTATTTTATTGACAGAATTGTCTGTCAATAACATCTCATCATATTAACAAATGGTTCAGTGATCTACAAAGGTGTGCTATGTGTTTTGGCTCTCATTTTAGCATGTGCACATGAAATGTAGAAAACAATATTTTGTCTTTATCAATAAATCTCAGTGAAATGGTCAGAAGTCTATGAATGCCTTTTAGTTAGTTTATTTCAGTGGTGCTGTAAAGGGGGGCTGGACACTGAGCACCTTCTGGCACTTTGCCACTGTCTCAACTCTCATCGGTACCACATCGCACCAGTCAAGGGCCTGCACACTGCCTGTACCACCTCCCACTAAGCCCAGTTTATGAAACCACCTTGTTTGTGGTTCCAAGTGAACTCCTCAGAAGTGAGGATTTTGACGTAGGCAGACAGCAACAGTTGACTGGCCAGTGAAGCTACATCACTGGATGACCCACCCATCAAAACCACATCTGAACTTCCATTCCCGCTCTGATCATGTTGACGGACAGTTCTACAATAAATGAGTGCATTTACATACAGAAATCAAAGATGATGGCACAGCATGGCCACACCCGGAGTTATAAGCCGTGCTGGGATAAGCTAAAGAAATTGAAGTCTGATTAAAGGACAATTAGAACCAAAACGGGCGGAGTTACTTGAACACAATGACCTGTTACTATACCGCCCACCTTGCAATGACACTTGTTTCCCCACCCACAGAGAGGGGAAACAAGTCACAGTGGAAAATCACCTGAGAAGAACAGATTAGATGAGAGCCAGGTGGAGTCACACATCAATGGCAAAGCTGCTTTAAAGATCTATGGGTGCAGCTAAAAGAGCATTTCATCTCAGCTAGTGTATCTCTCATGCTGGTCCCAATCCTGGGCAAATGGGATTTTTTTTTCAGGAACAGCATCCAGCATAAAACACATTTACTTGTTGAGGTCCTGGTTAAAACAACTGCCAAGCTATCTGTTGACAAACAGGGTGACGGCGACATTGTGTGACTGTTAGTCAAAGAACACAAGGAAGGAAATGTGCCAGGAGACAAGAGGAGAGTCAGAAGTGTAGGATTGAGGGTATAAACTCTAAATTTAGTGACAATGATATGCAAAAAAAAAAAAAATGCAGGCTGGCATGATGCAGAGGAGGAAGTGGTGAAGGAAGCAGACTTGAATGGGCACATTGGTAAAGGAAATAAGGAGATTAGGACATGATGGAGGGCAGCACGGTGGAACAGTTGGTAGAGCTTCTGCCTCTCATCAAGCAAGTTGCCCTGGTTCAAATTTTGGTCCGGGGGCCTTTCTGGGTGGAGTTTACATGTTCTCTCTGTGCATGCGTGGGGTTTCTCCGGGTACTCCTGTTTCCTCCAATAGACTAAAAACCTAGATGTTAGGCTGAATGGTAACTCTAAATTGTCTCTAGGTGTGAGTGAGAGAGTGAATGGCTGTTTGTCTCACACAAATGATTCACTGAATATGCTGTTTACAATAACAGAGCTGAATAGGGCACTTAAAAAATATAAATTGTCAGGTCCAGGAAAAGATCAGGTTTGTTATGCGATGGTAAGTAATTTAAGTAGATCATCTAAAAATATTATATTAGAATTATATAACCGAGTATGGGAGGATGGGGAAATTCCAAAAAGTTGGAAGGAAGCAGTGATTATACCAATTAGAAAACCAGGGAAAGATGAGTCAAAACCAGGAAATTATAGACCTATAGCATTAACATCCAACATATGTAAAATAATGGAGAAAATGATAAATGAAAGATTAATATACTATATGGAAAATAAAGGACTTATGTCAAAGTATCAGAGTGGTTTCAAGAGAGGGAGAAGTACAATGGACCCAGTTTTATGTTTAGAGCATGAAATTAGAAAGGCTCAAGTGAATAAAGAGAGTGTTGTGGCAGTATTTTTTGATATAGAGCGAGCGTATGATATGATGTGGAGGGAAGGATTATTAATCAAAACTAGAAGAATGGCTATCAATGGTCGTATGTTTAGATGGATTAAAACTTTTTTAGAAGGAAGACAAATACAAGTGAAAATAGGGAAGGATTATTCTGAGAGTTGTAATATAGAAAATGGGACACCACAGGGTAGTATAGTCAGTCCATTATTATTTTCAGTGATGGTTAATGATATGTATAAGGAAGTAGAGGGTGGAATGGGATTTTCACTTTGTGCTGATGATGGGGCAATGTGGAGAAGAGGAAGAAATCAAGAATTTAATATAAAGAAGCTTCAGGGAGAAATTTTAGTTGTAGAAAAATGGTCGTATAAATGGGGAGTTAAATTTTCTGTAGATAAAACTAAAATAATGTTCTTTACAAGGAAAAGAGTTGATGAGAAAATCAAGCTAAAATTATACGGTCAGGAGTTGGAAAGAGTTAAAGAATTTAAATTTCTCGGGTTGTGGTTTGATGAAAGAATCACATGGGGTGTACACATTAAGAAAATAATAGATAAATGTAGGAAAGTGTTAAATATAATGAGGTGTTTAGCTGGAACTGAGTGGGGAGCGGATAGAAATTCATTGACAGCCATTTATACTGAATTAATTAGGTCAGTCTTGGACTATGGGTGCATATGTTACAACTCAGCAGCAGATACAAACCTCAATAAGTTAAATAATATCCAATACCAGGCACTAAGAATATGTACAGGTGCTTTTAAAACGTCTTCAACAGCAGCATTACAGGTTGAAATGGGAGAAATGCCTCTTAAATTTAGAAGGGAACAGCTGTCTTTAAACTACTGGACAAATTTACAAGGACAAAGAAATGATCATCCAACATTAGAGGTGCTTAAATCAGGTTGGGACAAGGAACAAATCAAAAGCTTTGGGTGGATGATAAAAGCCAAAGTTAATGAAATCCATTTAGATCAACTAAATATATGTCAGACAGTTCCATTACCCATAACACCACCTTGGGTACTTCCTGATGCTATAGTAGATTTTTCATTATTACAAAAGAAAAACAAGAATAAATTTTTTACTATGGATAAATATACTGTACAGGAATACATTAATCAGTATTATAATTATGTACATATATACACAGGCGCATCTAAAAATACAACTAATAAAATTGGGATAGCGTTCATAGTACCACAATTTCATATTAAAGTAGGAAAAAGGTTTAGTGATGGAGTATCGGTTTATACAGGAGAAATGCTGCTTTACTTTTAGCAGTTCAGTGGGTAGAAGAGGTAAGACCATTAAAATCAATCAACTGCTCAGATTCTAGTTCATCATTGTCCAGTTTGCAACACAACCAGTCAGATAGTAGACCAGATATATTAATTGAAATACAACAAACACTCTATAGGATCAACATGATGGGGATTACAGTAAACTTTATACTGGTTCCAGCACATCACGGGGTTATGGGGAATGAAAAGGCAGACAGGATGGCTAAGGAGAGCACTAGTCGGGATGTGGTTGATATTAATGTTGGGTTTAGTATAACAGAAATAAAGGGTATAATAAAACAAAAAATGAAAGAAAAGTGGCAAAAATTACGGGAGGAAGAAAGGAAAGGCCGGTGGTTTTATACAAAGTAAAATCCAAAGGAAAATTGGAGAAAGGAGAGAACAGAAAGAAACAGGAGAGAAGAAACTAGTATTTCACAACTCAGAATTGGGCACACTGGACTGAACAGTACATTATGTTTAATAGGGAAACATCAGACGGGGACATGTGAGTGTGGAGAAGAGGAAACCATAGAACACATTATTTTGCAATATCATGTTCAAAGAAACAAGTTGATTAGACATCTTAGTAAAATGAAAATGAAATTAGACATTATTGATTTATTGCAGAAAGATTCAGGAAACAGAGGCTATCAAGCTATATTTTATTTTTTTAAACGGTGCAGGTTGTATATAAAAGGAAAGAGAGGTTGTTTTTTTGTCATGTGGACCACATTCTTTACCAGTTGGTGGCGGTAATGCTTCCTTCAGTTGTTTGCCAACCGCCAAAAAAATCAAGAAGAAGAAGAAGTTGCAATGCATTATGGGTAGCAGAAGCAGAGTAGATAGTAAACAATTTTACAGAAAAAACCCGCCTATCCATGTATAAACTTCACCTCCTGTGTCCTAAATCTTTATTTACACCTTCAACAGCAATGACTGTAAGTCTAATCTTATGTTCTGGTTAACATTATATGTTTTATAAGGGCTGATTTAGAGATTGTTTTGTGAATGTTTTCAGGAATTAGCAATCATGCTAACGATCTAATTAGCATATGAAAGGATCGCTAAAATGACCGTGTCTCATTAGTAACAGCTGAGGTTAACTCTTGGCACTAGCTGTTTTATTTGGTGCATTATTCACATGACAAAGAGTGTTTTTTGTTTTTGTTTTTTGTTTCACTCGACCCTTTTCATTGAGCTTTTCAAGCCACTATTGTGAATAATTGTAAGGCGTCAAAAAGACGTGAATAAAGGAGCAAGACACTCAGTTTCCTGCTCCTGGAAACCAAGTTTGTCTGTTGATCTGCGTTAACATACACAGTGTATCCAACACGTAGTGATAACAGTACATTTACATTTATCAGTCAAAATTGTTGAAAAACACAAGAAACAACACATAAGCTAAGTAATGACGTATTTTAAATTATTTATAAGGAGGACCTACTTTAGTGGGGCAGGTGTTGTTTGTTTGGTAGATGGAGCTTAAGAGTTTCCAGGCTTCAATCCAAACATGTGGGTGATGACGTGATGTCATCGATGTCATCGTGATGTCATGTGATATTGTTTGCTTTGATTCCTTTGATGTCATGTGATGTCATTGATTCATGTGGTGTCATGTGATGTTGTTTGCTTTGATGTGATGACATCACATGACATCAGTATTGTTTATATATAGAGGCTAAAGTCCTTTAACGTATCATTCAGTTCGTGAATTTTGACGGAGCAGAGCGGAGCAAAGCAGAGCAGAGCAAAGTGGAGCATAACGCAACAAAGTGTTTTTTAGAAAACTGTATTTTTAGCAAGAATGCAGGAAACTGGAAAACGCAACACGGGAGAATTGGAGTCCATCAAAGATTTAAATCAGCTTACGTCAAACATGAATTCTTTAACGCAACACGCTGGAAAATCACAAGATCTTTCCATGTCGTACCCTGCAGGTGTCGAGGAAACATCTGTCCAAACAAAATCAAGGAAAAACGCATTATTTAACTCAAGATTAAGCGACCAGCCAAAAGAACTGGAGCTGGACACAAAAAAGGTTCTGCTGGATCTAGAAGATGGTAAAGAGTTTATTCCAACAAGCCACACAGTTGTCAAATTTTCCCCGAGTCTGGTTCTTGAGTTGTTTATTTCTGGAGCCATAAAACAATCAAATAAAAGATGTTCTGCAGAAATGTACAATTTATTCTACAACAAGTACTATGAAAACATCTGGCATCATTTTCAAGGACAGGAATTTTACTCTACACCAAGAAAATTGAGGAAACTCTCAAAGTGCATCGTAAATGACTTCTATAAGACACAATATATTTCAAAAATTAATGTTGTGGCTTTTATGGAAGTATCTGCAAGTGATTTTGATGAAGCAGTTGACAGATACTTGAAAAATCTACTGACGGGATTCACCAAGAAGCCTTCGAACATTTCAAGGTTTGTATCGTTTGTAGATAACGGTCTTAGAAATGTGCGCATGGACCGAAATAAGGCACATTCTGACGACTCGACCAGTGACGGAGAAATTTTCGAAAATCCACCAGTAAACAGCGCTGAGACATCTCTGGCAAACGTTACAGCCATTGTAGATGTCACGGTCCCTCAGGTCATTGACCCAGAGATTCTGGTAAACAGTGCTGAGACATCTCTGGCAAACGTTACAGCCATTGTAGATGTCACGGTCCCTCAGGTCATTGACCCAGAGATTCTGGTAAACAGTGCTGAGACATCTCTGGCAAACGTTACAGCCATTGTAGATGTCACGGTCCCTCAGGTCATTGACCCAGAGATTCTGGTAAACAGCGCTGAGACATCTCTGGCAAACGTTACAGCCATTGTAGATGTCATGGTCCCTCAGGTCATTGACCCAGAGATTCTGGTGAAATCTACACCGAAAATTCATTTCGACCACGTGACCAGTGACGGAGAAATTTTCGAAAATCCACCAGTAAACAGCGCTGAGACATCTCTGGCAAACGTTACAGCCATTGTAGATGTCACGGTCCCTCAGGTCATTGACCCAGAGATTCTGGTGAAATCTACATCGAAAATTCATTTCGACCACGTGTCAGAAGTCCCACCTGTTCAGGTAGACGTCATAGTCCCTCAAGTCAAAAATGTTCCAGATGTGTTCAAAAAGCGTTCAATACAAAAACCAGATGTGATGAATGAATTTGTCAAGTCGTGTGTATGTGAAGTTCTTGAAATGTTTATTCTTCAGGTTATAAAGTCATCAGTTATAACGTACTCTTGGGACTATTTAGAATCAAACTACGATGACTATTTTGAGAAAATCTGGCCTGATTTGAACGGACGGACATTTCATTATACAGCCGAGGAAATCAAGCGACAAGCAAAGAATCTTTGTAAGAAGTTTTGTAAAGCTAATCGTGATATTGGCATTGGCACGGTGGCCACTTTAATGTTCTGGAAGTATCCAAAAGAGAATAAAAGACTCGTTGGGTTTTTAACAGAGTGGCTAATGAAATTCACCAAGAAGCCTTCAAAAATCTCCAGGTTTGTATCATTTGCAAAGAAACGTCTTAGCTGAAAACGTCAACTGCCTCGCCAATCTGCACTCGTCTTCCTGCAGTTATTAAGAACTCTCTATGCGGACCCAACACCAGGAAAGTAAGTGGGTTTTCTCCGGGAACTCCGGTTTCGTCCCACCCCCCCAAAAAAATAAATATAATTTGACCAATGGTTCCCTCATTTTCCTGCAGAAGTTTTTAAGATCTCTCTATGCGGACCCAACACCAGGAAAGTAAGTGGGTTTTCTCCGGGAACTCCGGTTTCATCCCACCCCCAAAGAAAACTGTTTCTACCCAATAAAAACAGACCCATCATCATCATCACCAGGCACTGTAGCTTAGACGGTCAAAGCATCAGTTTTGTAAACTGAAGATTCTGGGTTCAAATCCCAGCGGTGCCTGATTCAGATTCAGAGTTTATTGTCGTTCGCACCACGTGCTGTACATGTGGTTAGGTCTGGACGATATGGCCAAAACTTTTATCACGATATATTTCTTAATTTCGGTCAATAACGATATAATTCGATATCGATATAAACAATATAAAAGCCTCAGAAAAACTACAAACTATACAAATAAATTAATGTTCACCTTTTATTTGTATTTAGCCTTCAAAAAATTGAAATCACTGTCAAATAAACAATAAAATTCTCAACTTTGTCAATATTAATAGTTTTAACTTTAACCAACAACTTTAAAATTGACAGCATTGAAATTCGTTGTTAATGAAATAAAATGTTGGGGTGTCGTTATTGATGAGAAGCTGACGTGGAAATCTCATGTAAAATACTTAATACAAATAATCAATTGCATTACTGTATAAAGTAAAAGAGTTTTTGAATGACAAAGTTTTGTATATATTGTATAATGTAATGATTGTTCCATATTTAATCTATTGTAATGAAGTTTAGGGAAAAGCATGCAAAACAATTACAAACCCTATTTTTATTTTTACAAAAAAGAGCTATAAGAATTATTAGTAGTATGACGTGCTATGGTCACCCAACAAATATATTATTTCAGCAGTTGAAATTATTAAAATGTTATGATTTGGTTGAATATAGTATTTTACAAGTCATGTATAAAGCTCAAAAATATTAGCCCCAAATATTCAATTAAAATTTGTAAAAATAACCTTAAGGGAATGTAAATGTTTGTAAAACCTCCATTTAGAACTAGTGTGAAGGAGCTGAGTTGTAATTCAGGGAACAGGATTATGGAATTGCTTTGATATCACCATAAACATTTATAAAACAATGTATATGTTTAAAAAGATGATAGTTAAAGTTGTTGGGAAGGTTTAGTACCAGGTGAAGGATACCTGAAGTTTTTTTGTTTTCAGTTTGGAGATTGTTCAAGTCAAGGTTGTTTGTTTCTAGTTATTTTGTATTTTTTAAATTAGGGGCAGATAATAATTTTTTTCTTCTTTCTACAACCTTTTCATTCAATGTTTTTTTGTTCTTTCTGATGAATTTGTTTTATTTTAAATGAATGAATTAATGATAAAAAACAAAAAAAAGCATGCAGCGCTGGGGGTGTTTCAGGGACACGTTGGCTCAAACTTTTATTGTGCTTCATCATGTGACTCATCATCTTGTGTCAGGTGGAACAAGTTAGATGTTCCAACCGCTAGTTGGAACGACTCTCCGTCACATTTTGCAGCACACTGACTGAAACCTGCAGTTTATCAGGTCTTGGAAAGATGAACCACTTCCAAACCAGCAAATTAGTCTTTCCTCTCTTATCAGTGATGTCATCTGCTTCTCTTCGCTTGTGAAACCTTGTTCAGTCACATTCTGACGATCATGGGAACTCATTTTGAAGCAAACACTTAACGCGTGTTGGAGATTAGCCTAGCTTAGCCTGCTACCACTAACGCCTTCTGGACTTGAGCTCTACGTAACATCTACGTCACCACGCACTTACGTAGTTGTGTCGCACCTTTTTCTGTCCGGGTTGAAACTGAAGTGGCCGCTTCAACCTGAACACAAAAATAAATGTGTCAGTGAAACGCTGTAATCCTGTCGAAATATCAAAAATGTGCTTAAAACTCATATCATCGTTATTGAATAAAAGTATATCGCGAGATATATCGATATCGAATTATTGTCCAGCTCTACACTATAGTAGTGATGGGTCCGCTTCCAGACCAGCTCTGTTTCTTCTTCTTTTCTTTTCCTCACTCATGGGGCAGGCACAATGGACTATTCAGCCAATCATGGCTGTTGTTCTGAGGCAAACGCATACACGTCACCATAGATATAAACACTAGATACAGCATTGACCGCTATCGCCCATTGGCGCTGACGAGCTGTAGGGCCGCCATCTTGGAACGGTCGACCGCTCCACTCAGTGTAACTTGTTTGACAGGAGACATGAAGAATCTGTGGTTTAATCAGTCATAGATGAATACTAAACTCATTCTCACGATTTTCTCCCTCTGTAAATCTTAGATGTACAGCCATTAAAGCTGAACACATGGTTCAGTGTATTTAAATATTCTTGGTGGGGTTAACATTAACAATAATAATAATAATGTCATCACTGTATGTTTCCATACAATGGCGAAATTAGTCTCTGCATTTAACCCATCCACCACCAGGTGGTGCAGTGGGCAGCTATTGGGGGCGCCTGGGGGGCATTTTGGGGATGAGGTGTGCTGCCCAGAGACACCACGTGATATGTAGTGACTGGGGATCGAACCTGGGACTTTCGGGTCCCAAGCCGGCTGCCCTGCCTCTACACCAAGGGTGTCAAACTCCAGGCCTCGAGGGCCTGAGTCCCGCAACTTTTAGATGTTGCACTGGTCCAAAACACCTGAATCATATGACTGAATTAGCTTCTCAGTGCAGTCAAGTTCTCCAAAGTCCTGCTAATGACCTCCTTACTTGATTCAGCTGTGTGGCGTCTAAAACACACATCTAAAAGTTGCAGGACTCCGGCCCTCGAGGCCTGGAGTTTGACACCTATGCTCTACACCATCTCGGCCCCCATAATAAAAGAATCTTATGACAATTTTAGCAAAACTCACAGT
>NC_056512.1:46221593-46228537 GCF_014905685.2 Nematolebias whitei | reverse complement strand
GAGCCAGTGCTGAGGGTTATGGTGGAGGAGGAGAGGTTGTGGATCCTCACTAACTGTGGTCTGTTTGTTAAAAAGTCTAGTACCCAGTTGCAGATGGAGGGGCTTAGTCCTAGTGTGGATAGTTTGTCCATCAGGGTTTGGGGGATCATGGTGTTGAAGGCGGATGTGAAGTCCACAAAGAGCATACGGACGTAAGAGTTTTTCTGCTCCAGGTGGTTGAGTGCAGTGTGGACCACAGAGGAGATTGCATCCTCTGTTGATCGGTTCTCACGGTATGCATACTGATGAGGGTCCTCGTTGATGTTGATGGTTGTTTTGATGTGAGTCATGACCAGTTTTTCGAAGCATTTAGCGACTATCAGGGTGAGGGCCACTGGCCCGTAGTCATTCAGACCAGTCACTGTAGACTGCTGCTGCTGCTGCTGCTTCTGCTGCTATAGACTTAGACTGCTGGAGGACAAACTGAACGCACTTCTTCACTCTGCTGCTCTTTACTTACTCTGCCTTTTTTGTATTTCTAATTCTTTCTATCCTTGACGTGTTTTGTATCTTTCTTCCAGTAGTGGGTGCACCTGGACCTACATCTGGACCTACATCTGGACCTACATCTGGACCTACATCTGGACCTATATCTGGACCTACATCTGGACCTACATCTGGACCTACATCTGGACCTACATCTGGACCTATATCTGGACCTACACCTGGACTTACATCTGGACTTACATCTGGACCTACATCTGGACCTACACCTGGACCTACATCTGGACCTACATCTGGACCTACATCTGAACCTATATCTGGACCTATATCTGGACCTACACCTGGACCTACACCTGGACCTACATCTGGACCTATATCTGGACCTACACCTGGACCTACACCTGGACCTGGTCCTATACCTGGACCTATACCTGGACCTACCATCCTGTGTTGGTCTGTCTCTCCTTCCTGTCCTCTCAACCAGCCGGTCAAAGCAGATGGTCTCTTGTCCTGAGCTGGTTCTGCTGGAGGTTTCTTCCTGTTAAAAGGGAGTTTTTCTTTCCACTGTCTCCACTGTGCTTGCTCAGGATGGGAGACTGAGACGAAGCCAAGATTCAACGTGTCTGCTGGATTCCTTAGATAGAGAACTTTACTAATTTTATGTGAATGTTCCTGTAAAGTCCCTGAGACAACTTTGTTGTGATTTGGTGCTATAGAAATAAACTGAATTGAAATAAACTGAATTGAAATAAACTGAATAGAAATAAACTGAATTAAATATATTCATGTATTTTTACTGGTGCATTCTTGTTTTCAGGTCTGGGAGGTGAACGGATGGGATATTGGGTTCTGTGCTCAGAGGTGAATTTCCATGTAAGGTATGCCAGTGCTAAAAGTAGGAGAGTATGCAGGCTGGCAGAAAGATGTTTTGTGTTGTTCTTGTTGTTGTTGTTGTTTTTTCAGAGCGTGAACGAGATTTCCAACAGGAGGAGTGACTCACGAGAAGAGGAGGTTCTGGTGACCAAAAAGACCTATGAGGACCTATGAGGATTGTGCAGAGAAACAAGGAAGTTCTTGTAAATCTCTGGTATGTTCTTAGTAGTAACAAGAGGTTGCTGGTTGATTCACAGTGAGGTAATCAACAGTCCGACGATGACTCGTGGTTTCTCTCAGCCTTAAGTAGGTAAACAATCAGCTGTCATTGAAGATAGCTGAGAAGATCTGGCCTCACGTGCACAGCATCTGCAGGGACGGTTAGTGTAGACAGAGGGAGACAAAACACCAGAATCCTAACACTTTGTCTGATGATAAGTGATAAAACCTAAACCTTTCTGTGAGGCAGGAAACATTTTGGAAGCTCTGGTGTGGATTTAAATATTGACAAAACATTTGTTTTGCAGGTCTGCTAGAAATGCTTTAACATTATTGCCAACCAAGCTCCAACTGATGATAAAAATGTTCTTGTTCAATATTTTCCCAACAGATCTCTGCTCTGAGACTGGGTGTGGTTCAGTTAAAAGCAGCAGGTGGGACTGAATGGGCACAAGCCCTGGTGTGTTTCTAATCAGTTTTATTTTGTAGTTTTGTGCTGAGACTCTGAGCAGAGCTGGAAGAAGGAAGCTGAGGAGCTGGGCGCTGCCGTCTCCTTCGTCTGGTGAACCACTGTCAAAAACACAAACCAGGTGGCAACACGTCCGTGTGGCAACACGGACTGTGCAGAGCTGATCTGAGGAAACATCAGAAGTGAATGTGACACTTCTTTTTTCTTCCAATAGAAACTACATGTGGACCATCCATCTGTCTCTTTCCCGTCTTCTCAAATCAACATGTTAAAAAATAATGTCATTAAACTCTGAAATGCATGTTGTGTTAGTTTTGTTGTATTCAATTCAATTCAAAATACTTTATTAACCCCAAGGGAAATGAACTGTTGTAGCTCATCCTGGTTTCATTAAGACTTGTTATAGATGCCGATGGCTTTGAGCAGGAAGGATCTGCATCAGTCCATCCCGCAGAGATCCAGGATCCCGCAGTTTCTGAAGAAACTGGCTGCAGATGCCGATCCATCCACCCAGACCCAGTGGGCCTCTCGGTCCTCCTGGGCAGCAGGACCACCTGAATGTTGGGCAGAACTCCTCCCTGATCAATGGTCTCTCATCTCAGCAGCTTGTTGAGCTCCTCATCATTACATCCAGCTGCAGGTGTCGGAGGATGTCTTGTTGTCATGAGCCACATTTCCTGCCAGCTACAAGGACCTCAGCAGTCCATCACCCTCTGCCAGGTAGATGGAGATGCATCCATGGTGCCTCCTTTACAACTCATTTGGGATTTAGGGCTGTATTTGAGGTAATATTTGAGCTTTGAGATGTTGATCAGCTGCTACAGGTTGTAAAAACACCCTTGTTGCCATGGTTACGCTTCATAACAAATGTCCAAAAGTAAAAAGGTTTCGGTACAAATCCTTCCAGCTGCACAGCGTCCAGTACCAGAGGAAATAATCATGAAAAAAAACAAATTACATCCAGAAAAAAGAGAAAATAACAGATTTCAAAAGCAACATCCCATGAAAGTAACAGCTACTCCAACATGCAGCCTCCATGAGCAGTTCAACAACACTGAATAGTTCCTATAATGTGTCGATACATCCTGTTAGACTTTTGAATAGTTCCTATAATGTCGATAAATCCTGTTAGACTTTTGAATATTTCCTATAATATGTCGATAAATCCTGTTAGACTTTTGAATAGTTCCTATAATATGTCGATAAATCCTGTTAGACTTTTGAATATTTCCTATAATATGTCGATAAATCCTGTTAGACTTTTGAATATTTCCTATAATATGTCGATAAATCCTGTTAGACTTTTGAATAGTTCCTATAATATGTCGATAAATCCTGGTAGACTTTTGAATATTTCCTATAATATGTCGATAAATCCTGTTAGACTTTTGAATATTTCCTATAATATGTCGATAAATCCTGGTAGACTTTTTGATCTTTTTTTTTTGTACACAGATTTAAAAACCTCCCAAAAGTCGTGATTTTGTAGTTAAACAACAGCAGAGAATGTTTTTTAGTTCTCATAAAGAATATTCTGTTTGTACCAGATCTATTTACAGTTGTGAAGGTTTTTCATTCTGGAGTTAAAATCAGTTTCAAACCAATGGTTTTAAAATCGTAACGTTCCATCAGATTTAACTCTAATATTAAATAAAATTAAAGTTCAAAGATTTCCCAGATTTTTTTTCCTTTTTATCTTTTGCAAAAAGGCAGCACGGTGGCGCAACTGGTAGAGCTGCTGCCTCTCAGCGAGCAGGTCCTTGGTTCAAACCCCGGTCCAGGGGCCTTTCTGGGTGGAGTTTGCATGTTCTCTCCGTGCATGCGTGGGTTTTCTCCGGGTACTCCGGTTTCCTCCCACAGACCAAAAACATGCACGTTAGGCTGATTGGTAACTCTAAATTGTCCCTAGGTGTGAGTGAGAGAGTGAATGTTTGTTTGTCTCGTTTGTCTCTATGTGTCCCTGTGATGGACTGGAGACCTGTCCAGGGTGTACCCCGCCCCTCGCACAGTGATTGCTGGACATGGGCACCAGCGACCCCCGTGACCCAAAATGGAATAAACGGGTAAAGAAAATGGATGGATGGATGGATGGATCTTTTGCAAAAGTGAAAGCAGGTGTTTCATTTAGAGACAGAAACTAAATCAATGTATTTCCTTTTCTCTGAGTAACTCATTTTCTGGAGATCCAGGTTCAAGTTGCGTCATTGATTTATGACAAAATTGAGAAGAAGACACGTTTTATTTTTTGTTTCTCTCAGTTCTTACTCCGGCTCACTTATTTTTTTATTCATTTTTTAATAAAGCTTTCATGCTTTATTTGTTGGCAAATATATTTGTGACGTTGAAGCCACATGGGTAAAAACTTTTCCACCTTTGCCGTCCTTAAAAATGTTTCTTTGTTCAAAGCTTGTCCTCATTTATGTCCCAGATCTGTTCTGAAGCCACAAGATGAAATTTAAACACTCGATCCAAAACTTGAACAGACTCATTGGTGCTTCTCGTTACACTAATATTAAAACAATGTTCATGCAGCTCTTTTATTTCCTGTGCCCTAAAGTATTTAGTGTGTTAACAAAAAGAGCTTTTGTTTCCCCGGTGGACCCAAAATCTCATAAATGACGTGAACGATCGTCCCCTCAGGCTAAAATCAGATGGAAAGTTAATTATAACAGTTCATCAAGCTCCTTCTCCATCTGCTGTTTAAAGTCTTTATAAAATATGTGCTCTTTAAAAGGAAAGTCAATATAATAAATGAAAATGCTCTACTTTAGTGGAAATGTTGAAATTGATTGCAGGTTTACGTCATACTTAATGGAGCAGAACCCCGTCAGAAAGCATGGTCTGGAAGACGCACGCTCGTCTCTCTGTTGGCCTCATGTCCTGGTGTTGGGGGCAGCTCAGGCCTCTTTGTTTCAGCTCCTGCGTCCAGGATCCTGGTGATATTAGGACGAATAATGTCGTTTGTCTGTCAAGCTGCTGCTGCATTGCCTGTCGGGCTCCACATCTCACTGCTCCGACGTGACTGCTGCAGCCACACAAGGAATTGTCTCGTCTGTGCCAAGTCCTCCAGTACGTGCCCCCTCCCATGAGGAAAGCTTCTGCGTCCTGGCTTTGCTCGGGTCATCCCCAGACGACGTCATTACAGAGCTGCACTCGACATAAATTAAAGCAGGGAGTGAATTTGCACGAGGACAGTCTGTGGTTTTCCCTCAGATTCTTTTACAATCTTTGTGTCTCCGTTCATTTCACATGATTTTTTTCTTGTTTGTCACTTTTCTTTTGTGGCTGGAGACAAAAACCACTTACGCTTTATAAGCTGTAATCAAATGTGCATGAAAGTGCTATGAGTTGTCATCATCGTATGTTTCTAGACACCATGAATGTTGTTCTCTGCTTTTAACCCACCGCACGTGAGATACACCCAAGTGGAGCAGCTATGGAAGGGCATGGTGGGAGTTGAACCTGCAACTTTCTGGTTCCAAGTCCGCTGCCCTACCACTGCACCACAGCCACAACATCAAATCATTAAAACTGTAGAGACCCAACGTCTCATTTTTCAAAACATTCATGTCCGTGCAGGTTGAAGCAAATCCTGTGGATGTTCAGGGTAAATGAGTTATCAATGATCTGTATTGATTTATTATCTTCGGGGTCAAGGTTTGACCTCTGCGGGGATGTGTGGGCGGTTACACTTCATTCCTCGATTCCTCCTTTTCTAACCTCCTCTGGTTAACCCTCGAAGGGATTCAGATCTTGTGAAGTTACGTTCTGGGAAAAGACAATGAATCCACTTTGACCTGTTTTTTGGAAGCTTGTTATTAGAGAAGAGTTTAGTTCTGAGCAGATTCACAAAATAAAGCCAGTATCTCACTGGGTTGTAACTGGTGGGAGTCTGGTATGTGAGCAACATTCATGAAGGAATTTCCAAAGTGTCTCGGTGTTGGCGGGAATTCTCAATTTTGTCGCTTGAGTCAAAAAGAGTTTGCCGTCTTGTTTCTTAAATTTGAAACTTTTTAAAATATGTGTATGACAAATCATCTCTAAAATAGTTTTGTATTTGTTGTGAGCATCTCAAACTCTTTTCAGTTTTAGTTTTTATGATTATTTAAAGTGCTAGAGATGTATTTTCACACCTAAATGGGATCTTCTCTTAAGATCTGAGGCAACAACCCAAAAACTACGGTGGCCCTGAGGTGGAAATGAACAGCATTTGACAAAAACAAAATTACATTTAGCCAAAGCGGAGGGGGGGGGGGGGGGGGGGGGGGTGTTAGTGGTTTTATTTAATTTTATTTTATGAACATAAAACTACGGTGGCCCTGAGGTGGTTTGGCTTAGTGTAATTCCATTTTTTCAAATGTAAATCCGGACACCTCTGCTTTGGCTTAATGTCATTTTGTTTTTCAAATGTTGTTCATTTCCACCTCCGGGCCACCGTACAAAGAAACACCAGATAACCATCAATAATTCAGGTGGGTACGAAATGAGTGAGGGGCAAAATAATCACGTGTTCTGTCAAGAGTTTTACAAGCTGTGCCACATGAATAAGATAAATGTTGCACACGATCCCTGCAGCTTGATGGTTGCAAAAACTCAGAATTGAGTGAAACTTTCAATGGAAATCTGCCCATTTTCTGTCAACTTTAAATTTCCATGTGGTCTGGAACATTTGCAGCTCAGTGAAATGTCTTTACAGCTACTCCAAGCAGAGCCAGAACCAAAGGGATTTTTTTTGGCATCTCAAAAACAACTCGTGTGAGTTGCATTTTATAAACTTTTTTCAAATTACATGGTTGTTCCAAGAGAAATAAAAAGTTGGAAGAGCCCACCCTGGCCTGGAAGTGCTACTGCCAGCTGCTGCTGCTGCTGCTGCTGCTGCTGCTGCTGCTGCTGCTGCTGC
>NC_056512.1:46217089-46221583 GCF_014905685.2 Nematolebias whitei | reverse complement strand
GCTGCTGCTGCTGCTGCTGCTGCTGCTGCTGCTGCTGCTGCTGCTGCTGCTGCTGCTGCTGCTGCATATACTGTGCACTTGGAAACATTCATAAAATTCCATGGAAAAAGTCAAACGAACAATGATGTTTTATAAAAACAGCTTTTTCTTTGAAAGTGTTGGGGATGAAGCAGCTGTTTTAAAACAGACACGAGCCACGTTGACGTCACTCAGACTAGCCATTAGCTCATCACGCTCATCAGAAGTAAACTTTATTTCTCCAAACTGCACAGCTGGAAACAATTTCACCAAATCCCTGCTCAAAGACTCTGTTAAACTTCCATCCTCAGGGTGATTTCCCTCATTTCACATTTGTGTCTGTCCTCAAACCTTCAAACCTTCAACCCTTCAAACCTTCAAATCTTCAGACCTTCAAACCTTCAAACCTTCAGACCTTCAAACCTTCAAACCTTCAACCCTTCAAACCTTCAAATCTTCAGACCTTCAAACCTTCAAACCTTCAGACCTTCAAACCTTCAGACCTTCAAACCTTCAAACCTTCAAACCTTGAACCCTTCAACCCTTCAGACCTTCAAACCTTCAAACCTTCAACCCTTCAGACCTTCAAACCTTCAACCCTTCAAACCTTCAACCCTTCAGACCTTCAAACCTTCAACCCTTCAAACCTTCAAACCTTCAAACCTTCAAATCTTCAGACCTTCAAACCTTCAAACCTTCAAACCTTCAAACCTTCAAACCTTCAAACCTTCAAACCTTCAAACCTTCAGTCCACAAGTATTTTATTCCACACCAGAAAGTTTATCACCTGGGGGGAACACAGCTCGACCAGCCATGTCAGATTAAAGTGTTATCTTCATAGAGGGACTACATTTTTACCGCAGGATCCAGTGCGTCTTCAGTTCAATCGTTGTCCCCGCACGCGCACTTCCTTTTGCCACCAACTAGTAAATGGTCGCATTAAAAGGCTTTTGATTTTGAAGAAGCCCCCTGCTGGTCGCACCAGCCGTCCACCCCTTGAAGAAAGTAATCTCCCTTCAAGCATCACTAAACGAACCCCCCCGGGACCAGACTGCAGAACGCGCGGAATGATCGCAGCGCGCGGAGGTGCGGCCCAGGCTCGGAGGGAAAAACGTCAAAGTTTGAGAGAGGAGGCTGCTCGAGCTTCATGTGACGTAGCTGGCGTTTCTCTCCCGCTCTTCATTAACTTGAAACTGTTGCGCGTTTGAGCCAGACGCGGGTTTTCACCGTGCGTGCAGCTGCGTAACGCGCGCGGCCTCGGCCTGCAGCTGACTCACAATCTTATTAAGAGATTTCAAGTTTGCCTGTGCCAGTCTGGAGGATCAGCAACACGCGCGCTCTCTCGCAGACACCCCCACCACACAGCCGATATGTGCGCGCCTCAGAGAGCGGGTAAACGCTCGTGCCAGCTCTCCGTGTGACAGAAAGGCTCGCGCGGGGCTCCAGGTCTCTTCAGAACACAGAACGAGGAGCTCAGCGCTGGATGGATCCTCGACGGCCCCTCACGCACAGACTCGCTGCTGCTCCCACTTCAGCACCGGAAACGCATTTGGATCCTCTGGAATCGTTTTCACACCGTTTTGAATCAAACCAGAGTCTTTGGATCGTGTGAGGTGCAGAGAGCTGAGAGATCTGGCGGGGAAGCTCCTCCCTCTGCAACATTAAGCAGGTGAGATTTACTTTCACGTTAACTTCAGCTCCGCGGCTCTTTTCATATGTGTCGCGTGCACATGTTGATTTGTCACTAAAGCATGTTGTGACGCGAGGAGCAGCGGTGCTGGAACGGTTCGGCTCCCGTGCAACATAAAAAACTCGTGCGTGCATTTGAAAAATCCACAGCTCAACTTTCGCACCTTCTGTTTTCCCACCACAGTTCAGATACAAACAAAGCCCATCAGCAGCGCACGGTTCCACAATTATCATTTATTAAACTTTTATTTAGACTTGTGTGCGGGATCACTGATCAGTGCTCATGCACGCCAGATTTGCGCGTCCTCTGCCTGCACACAGCCTGCCCAGCTCCAGCTCCACATGAAGAGGACTCTCTGCAGCTGAAGCTCCAGTCTGCTCCTTCAGCACCACGGACAGCTCCACAAACTTCTTCCACAAAACCCTTGAGCGCGTGCGTGGGAGCGTCTGTGTCTGCAAACACAGTTTCAGGAAACAGAGGCACGCACGTCCCTTCAAGACCCCAGAATAGAAAATAATAACTAGAGCCACGAACCTGGACATTTGACACATTCATCAACACTAAGGTGTCCCATGGCCTGAGCACACACGCACAGTCAGAGTCGTGCACCTCACGCACATTAGCTGAGGATTTTGCTGCCCTCTGTCCAAAGAATGCGTTTTATTTGTGATGATTTAATTCAATGGTTTCATGTGGATGGGCTTATTTTTGTAAATCAGCGTCATCTCTGAATACGTGAAACCAGTTCTGTGGTCCAAAGAGTCACTGGTGGGAGTGGGTGGGCATCGGTGGAGTCCAGAAAACTGAAGGGATTCAAAATTCATTTTCCCGGGTTTGCAATAATTTAGACTAATGGTCACAGGAGCCCTCATACAATAAGAATGCTGTAATTGTTTAACATAAATTTAGCATTTTAAGATATTAAGCCTCAAAAATCCTGCTTATGCCTTTAAGCTTGTGGTATTTGATACTGGTTTGTCCCTGTCTTCCCAGTTTAACCTTTGCTAGCAGAGTGAATCCTCAAACTTTCCATGTCAGGAGTTGTGATAGTTGAAAACATCTCGGTTTTGCTGTTGTTGCTAAAGATGTCTCGCACATTTGCCTTTGCATCTCCCTTTTCCACCCCCCCCCTTATCTTGATTATACAGCTGGATGATTGAGTCAGCTGTTTTGTATGCAAGCTGCCTTGGCTTGTCTCTTTGTGGCGGAGCGAGGAAGAGATCGTGCTGAGGATACTGAGAGAGAATTACGGCTGCTCATGACCATGAGAAGCAGAAAAGACGAGGCTGCCCTGTTCGATAAATTGCTATTTGAGAGAGACAGATGTCCTAGGGGGACGGCGGTTTTGGAAATGTGACTAACCTTTCTAAATGGAAATGGCAGGGTGTATTACTGTTCTTCACAAATCCACAGCACAGACAGCCTGGACTGATGAATTTAAGAATAAAAATCTTTCTTGCCAAGTTAGTAAGTACATTTGATTTGTATAGCACCTTTCAAGATAAATGTCACAAAGTGCTTCATGGTAAAACAAAAAATGTCTTAAAACAAACTAAATCTTATGGATTAAGCAAAAAATGATCTAAAAGCAAGTTTGATGAAAGGTCAAGCATTCCTTGGATGAATGCATATCGCCCACCATCGTTATAGTTTTGAACTAGGATCACTTCCTGATGAGAAACAACAGCGTTACACAAAGACTGTTCAACATGCAACACTTTGGGTGAGTGCTGAAAACGACTGTCGGCTACAACAAACCTCAGTCACAACATCTGGAGGACAACTGGATTACAGACATTTTTCTGTTTAGAAATTGGCTGCGGCGGCCATATTGAACAGGTAACCAGTTGTGGAGCTACACCATCGATTATTTCCTAAAAGTGTAATTTAAGCTCTCCTGTTCATAAACATTTGCTAACACAGAGTCGACTCTGAGTAGTTAATGTTAAACTTTTAAACACAGATACATCATAATCAATTAGCCCACAGGGAATAAGATGGAGTTCAGAGTCAGCTCCAGCCAAATGAGAAGCTCAAGTTCTGTCAAACTGACTGAGTAGGCGGCTCTGCAAGTACCAGGCGTTTTGTTACTGACTCTAAACTATTTATTAAGAATTTATTGTTAATTATTGCTTTTTTTGATGTTCTGCAACAAACTAGGCAGCACAGTTGGTAGAGCTGCCGCTTCTCAGCCACCAGGGGCCATTGTGGGTGGAGTTTGCACGTTCTCTACGTGCATGTGTGGGTTTTCTCTGTGTACGCCGGTTTCCTGCCACAGACCAAAAACATGCATGTTAGGCTGATTGGTGACTCTTAAATTGTCCCGAGGTGAGAGAGTGAATGTTTGTCTCGTTGGTCTCTATGTGTCCCTGTGATGGACTGGAGACATGTCCAGGGTGTCCCCCTGCCTCTTGTACAGTGGTTGTTGGATATGGGCACCAGTGACCCCCGCAACCTGAAAAGGAAGAAGCGGGTAAAGATAATGGATGGATGGATGGATGGATGGATGGATGGATGGATGGATGGATGGATGGATGGCTGGCTGGCTGGCTGGCTGGCTGGATGGATGGCTGGCTGGCTGGATGGATGTATGGCTGGATGGATGGATGGATGGCTGGATGGATGGCTGGATGGATGGATGGCTGGCTGGCTGGATGGATGGCTGGCTGGCTGGCTGGATAGATGGATGGCTGGGTGGATGGCTGGCTGGATGGCTGGGTGGATGGATGGCTGGCTGGCTGGCTGGCTGGATGGCTGGATGGCTGGCTGGATGGCTGGATGGCTGG
>NC_056512.1:46216324-46217079 GCF_014905685.2 Nematolebias whitei | reverse complement strand
TGGCTGGCTGGATGGCTGGATGGCTGGCTGGATGGCTGGATGGCTGGGTGGATGGATGGATGGCTGGCTGGATGGCTGGATGGCTGGCTGGATGGATGGCTGGCTGGATGGATGGATGGCTGGATACAACACACGAGGGCCAGTGTCTAAATGTTGGCGTCTGATCTCGCTGACTACAGTCAGAATATAAATGCAACATCCAGCCCCGTGTTCATGCAGACGCAGTTCTTCATCAAACTGTTTCCATCTCGTAGAGGACTCACTGGGGGCGTGGCCATCCTCTTGAAACACTGGTTGTTTGCTTAACGATGTGTAAAGTGTGATGTCAGGGAGCAGGCAGGGATTGTAGACAAAGCTGTGAAGCACATGGTAAAACAGCATGGCCTTTTGTCAGCGCAGCAGCTCACGACAACCAATACAGCTTCCTGTGCTGTGAGTACACTTCTCAGAGCAGTTGCACCGTCTTGGCTGCAAGAGTCAAATGTGACTCTCAGCCGTTTTAGGAAAGTCACAAGAAGACGAGTCGTCTCTGTTGGACCATTAAATTATGCACTGAGAGAAAACTTCTCAAAGGAGGACCACTTGTATGTTCCTCTAAGCTAACTGCTACAGTAACTGGATCAAAGACACAAAACACCCACAAACAGCAGATGTTCAATCATGTGCTGCTGATCTGTTTCATGTTGCTGCTGATCTGTTTCATGTTGTTGCTGATCTGTTTCATGTTGCTGCTGATCTGTTTCATGTTGCTGCTG
>NC_056512.1:46214088-46216314 GCF_014905685.2 Nematolebias whitei | reverse complement strand
TTCATGTTGCTGCTGATCTGTTTCATGTTGCTGCTGATCTGTTTCATTTTGCTGCTGATCTTTTTCATGGTGATGTGTTCATTCGTGCTCATCTGCTCACTCAGACTCATGTTCGTGCTGCTGTTCAACGTAATGTTTTTATGCTATCAGTGCTTAGTGTATATTTAGTTGATGTTTTTCTTAGTTCATATCTTAGATGTTATTACTGTTTTTATTTGATATTTTATTGTTGGATGTAACTGGGACCCTGTGGACATCATGTCGTTCCACCTCATGTACCACATGAGGAGCGAATGACGAATAAAGAACCTTGAATTCTTGACTTCATCACTGTTATATGGATTCCACTGCATCACCAGATTATTTTAATTGCCACAGAAGGTAAAGGTGATGATGTTGCCCATGAGTGTGTGTGTGTGTGTGTGTGTGTGTGGGGGGGGGGGGTGTTGATCTGTAACATTAGTAAAATGTAAACACAAGAGCTTCTGAATGAATCTGAAAGAAACTGCCAGGTGTAACCATTATATGTATATCTACAAATTATCCACCTTTATCTAACCCGGCAAATCCCACTGAGATTACAGATTATTTTCTGAGGGAGGTCTGGACCTGGAGGCAGACCAACATGCATGTTGTTGTTCTGTGGGAGGAAACCGGAGTACCCGGAGAAAACCCACGCAAACACGAGAAGAACATGCAAACTCCACACAGATAGACCCAGGTCCAACCGGGGATTGAACCCAGGACCTTCTTGCTGTGAGGCAACAGTGCTAACCACTGAGCCATCGTGCTGCCAATGATCAATGTTTGAAGTTAGCTTGGTTCAAGATGGCTGCCACAGCCAGCTGTCCTTACAAAATGCAACATCGTCTATAACTCAGTCCATTTCAGAGATTTTGACTCCAGGTTGGTGGAGTAGTAGCTGAGACTGTTCCCCAATGCAGACTTTAAGCACACATACTTTCCAAGAGACGGGTGTACATTCTTGCCAATAACTAGTTCTAGTCAACTTTGTCTGTTAGCAAAATAACTCTGAAGAAGATAAATGAATTTGAATGGAACTTTAAAAAAGCATTTATTCCATGTCCCTCCACACTTTCTTTTAGACAAGCGACAAACACAGAAACAACAAGTTATTAGCAGAACTTCGTAGTTCCAGAAAGAGGAACCATTTGTTGAGCTTTTCCAATGTGTGATGCAGCTGTAATGAGCTGATGAGCAGGAAAAATGAAAAACATGCAAACAACAACTGCTGTCCATAAAACACAGCCTCGCCCGGCCACTTTTCTTTACACAAAGCAGGACTAAGGTGCACTATTCCTGAAATATCTCCTTTGGTTCTTGCAAATCCATTATCAGACCTCACTTTGAATCAGCACGTCATGAGTCATTAACTGCGCCGTGCACGCACGGACCTGTGGTTTTGTCTTATGTCAGGGAAACAACGCGTCTGTATCACTCACAGGAGTTTATTGAGAGTGGGGGCAACGGCTCTTTGGATTTGAAGCACGTTGCAAGAGAAGAAACTGCACCAGGTGCAGCTGTTATCTCCTGCAACTTCCCTGTCGGCCACCACCTATAATCTTTTTGGTTCATTACAGCGGAGACAAAAAAGCTGCCTGTTATGAAAGCTTTTACCCATTCCTCTTCACGCTAATCTCTAGAAAAATATGTGCACTGTGCACGAGAAGGAAGCAGCAGCTGACAGACTGTTGTGGATCATCTTGGGGAGATTCAGCCAGCGGTGTGAATCACTCATCACTCATGTAGACGTGAACAGAAAGTTCCCACCACAGAACGCCTGTAACACGTGCACGGTTTCCTCAGCTTCCTGCTGGTCGTCTCATGATGCTCAGCCGCCGTTAGTAAACAAGCGTCACGAGACGGCACAGCGAGGCACGTTCAGCATCGCTCTGCCTCTTGTTCCCTGACTTTCAGCAGAATTATTACCTGCTCCATCACATGCGGCGTGCGTTAGGCAGAGGACGAAAGAGTACTGAACATTTGTACTCCAGTACAAGTACTGTTACACTGCTTAAATTGTACTCAGTTACAATAAAAGTACTGGTGTTATAAAAATACTTAAGTACAAGTACTGTTACACTGCTTAAATTGTATTCAGTTACATTAAAAGTACTGCTGTTATAAAAATACTTAAGTACAAGTACTGTTACACTGTTTAGATTGTACTCAGTTACAATAAAAGTACTGGTGTGATAAAAATAC
>NC_056512.1:46206507-46214078 GCF_014905685.2 Nematolebias whitei | reverse complement strand
GTACTGTTACACTGCTTAAATTGTACTCAGTTACAATAAAAGTACTGCTGTTGTAAAAAATACTAAGGTAAAAGTACAAAGTACTCTTATCAAAATCTACTCCGAGTATGAGCAACTTTTTAACCACTTGATGTTTTCTTGTGTTGTCATTAGAAGTCATTCAGTTTGATGTACTGTGTATAGCAGCTACATTCAAAGTATATTTGTCCGACGCTCCGTCTTCTTCTAGTACCAGACAAACTGATGGCAGTGACAGTATCTAAGGTCTTTGCATACTTATCCAAACTAACAACCCACACATACAGACAATAGAAAACAAGGATGTTTAAAATGGCAGTAGACTTTTCTGATGTGCTGCTTGCTTCATGGATGCAGGGTTACCTTTGGATCTACGGTGCGTCCTGCACATTTCCTCTGAGCATTGTGCACAGCACAAACAAATATACTGCGCACAAACACAAGAAGCACCGGCATAAAATAACGTTCTCATCCATTTCATTCCATCAAACCTTTCTACACACTGTTCTTCTCCGTTTAAAAAGAAAAGTGCCACACAGTGGAACACACCAGGCCTTATTGTCTTTATTTAGAAAAGCAGAGAATCAAAAGTCATGAAACTAGCAAAGACTGGAGACTTTATGATGGCTGATGAAATACTGATAAACACTTGACATGTTACTTTAAAAGTGTCCAGACCACGTCACAAAATGAACACCTTCGATAACACGAGTCCAAAGCTTCCTATCTGTTCCCACGTGAATGTGAATTTTACACTCCTAATAAAATAAATACAATGTACAGGCCTTGTAATGTATCCCATAAATCAATGCTCTAAATGATGCCTTTGATTGTAGTTGTGACTAAATAAAATTACAGTTCTGTCAAACATCAACTCTCAATACAAAGTCACATGTAATTTGTCAGTCCTGCAGTAAGAGCAGTTGCAGATGGAGTGTTTAGCTGTCACTGGGGTGCGTGTGTTGGGTTCACTTGTTAAAACGTCTGTTATTCCTGTTTTTCCTTTAAAAGAATGAAAACAATACGTGGTCATGTGACTCCACTCAGAGGCTTCTTCTTCTGGAGACTTCTGAACAAAGGCAGGATGTGGGAATCAGAGTATTAGACCGTGCAGCGCATTGTGCACAGTCGACAGTGCAGCTTTCTATCAGAGGATGGACACGTTAAATCGAACACACTCTGTAACAACAACACTTTGAAAATACACTGCGCTTAAAAACTGAACTGTTTGTGTCAACCCCATTTCTCTAACAGCAACATCTCTCATGAATCACTGGACACGTTTCAAAGAAACTGAAAATAATTATTGGATGTGCATCTCTGACAAATTAGTTTTTTATTTTTTATTTTATTTAAGATAGCAGCAAAAGCTAGTTAACATTAGCCTGCTCCAAAAGAGTTATAAGTCAGTGCATTTTACAGATAATGAGCTAAAATTCCCTGTGGTAGTATCTGACACATTCACAACACAGACTCTCAATTCAATTCAATTCAATTCAATTCAATTCATTCAGTTCAGTTCAGTTCATTCAGTTTATATCTACGGCACAAGTTCACAACAAAGTTGTCTCAGGGACTTTACAGGAACATTCACATAATTAGTAAAGTTCTCTATCTAAGGAATCCAGCAGACAAGTTGAATCTTGGCTTCGTCTCAGTCTCTCATCCTGAACAAGCACAGTGGAGACAGTGGAAAGAAAAACTCCCTTTAACAGGAAGAAACCTCCAGCAGAACCAGCTCAGGACAAGAGACCATCTGCTTTGACCGGCTGAGAACAGATTATGCAACATCACCAGAATCTCTAGGCTGAAAGATGACGGGTGATATGTGTTCCTTCCAGAAAAGCTAGGCCTTCAATTAAAAATGCTTTTCATTGTCGATATAGGTCAGAGCTTACAATATTTAAACAGATGTCTGGAGCTGTGCTTACTAGCCATCAGTTTAATGATCAATAACCACTTAGCAGAAGTGCTTGCACTCTAGTGTGAGAGGCACGAATGGAAATACAAGCACTCCATCATCAAAGATACAAACATGACAAGACACCATCAGCTTCTAAACATCTAATTGGTGCAAAAAATAAAACTCAAAGGCCGTTTGCACCAAAGTCACTTCACATCCTGTTTTGCAGCAATCTCTTGAGTGCTGGAAGAAGATGCAGCTGATTAGACCTCTGATTGGTGATGCAGAATGATTAAACAGTTTGTGGTTTCCTACCAATTATGGAATTTAACCCAGCAGTCGTGAGAGATGCAGATGCTCGGTGAATGAAGCAGCTTCGCTGCTGCTTTCAATCCAACTGAAAAGTCTTGGTTGCGATGAGTTGCACGATCAGTACCTGGCTCCCCCTCCCATAAATGCTGAGTGACTCTGGTCTCTGCTCAGCTCAGATGATGCACTTCAGGAAATTAACCTGTTAAACGGCCTCGCTCCACATGTGTAACTTGATGCTTTTATTGGCTGCAGTTAACACTTTGGGGTTTTAAACTTCCTGAATACGCCCTGTCAGAATATATTTTCTTCATGAATTAGAATATTTAATAAAAAATATATTTTTCATCAAAGTAATTTTAGATTTTCTTTGCATCTCTTTATATTCACCACCCAGAATCATGCAGTCGCTTCTTTATGCAAATAAAACCACTCTCGAGTTTTCCACTTTACTGAGTTGCTGCAACTCATGTTGCTGCAACTCATGTTGCTGCATGAAAACCTCGGGCTGCTTTGCGGTTCATAGTTTTCTGTGCAGAGCAGAGACTCGACACATTTATTTCTCCGTGTAAGCAGTCGCTGCTTCCAGACGTGTGTCCGATTGTGTCTTTGTGGTAAACGTGACTCGTCAATCGCAGTCCGTCCCTGCTCCTGTTAATACCTTGACACGTTTGCAGAGTTACTCCTCTACAGCTGCAAGGCTTGCTAAAGAAATAGACTTAAATTTCTAATTTGGTTACACACAACAGCCGTTATTTCATTTTTATTTTCCACTGCACTGAATCCTCGGTCTTTATCTGCTCCAAACTATTTACGCACGCACATTAAAAAATACGTTAAGTCTTATTTACATCTACAAACACTGCATTATGGGTAAAAGTTGAAGATAAATTAAATGTCATAAAAAAATCCCTTCATTATAATTTTTACTTATAAACAACAAATATTTTAACAGAATGAGTCTCAGTGATGTTGGAGAATGTCTCAACGGTTGGAGGACTAATTATGGAGCAGTTTTTGCTCGGCACACTTAGCTGCCCCCTCACCAGCTGAGCGAACCCTTTTTTCTGCTGGTCCACAATCAGCTCAAGTGAAGACTGGAAGAAGACGAGGAGCAATCAGATGATCAGCCCGGACTCATCTGCACCCTGACGTTGTGTGAAGGTCGTCCCTTAATCTGCTCCGCAGCAGGACATTGTAGAAATGTTTGATGAACGACTTGAACAAGTCGAACGCTTACCTCTGAGCTTTAGGAGCCACATGGGAACTAATTGAAACTGGTCCCTGGACTATGGTCCTTGGATGGGTGACCCCATGATTATATAGCTAACCCAAACAAGGTTATTGTAGAATGAGCCAGAGCTCTTAAGAACAAAGACAAAAACCTGGACTGCAAATATTTCACCATTACCTGTATATTACATTTAATCTCTAATTTAAATAATTGAAAGCAAATAAGCAGCATTGCCTCTGACTGAGAATAGTAACAACCCATAATACTGTCTGATATACAGTATATGAACAATGTACAAGGCGAGTACTTACCTGGTACTTATTGGATCCATACTCCACAGGTACTGGACTTTATCATGAAGTAACGTTACCCTACACTGAGTGGTACTTATCTGGTATGCACTTACTCGATATGTACCAGGTATGTACATTCCTGGTACTTACCTGCTTCATATCATGTGAACACATCTACTGGATAACAAATCACTTCACAATACAACCTGTTACCCATACTGGTAAAAGGTAAGTGCAATAAGTGCTAGGTACTACTCAATACTTTCAGATTACATACCCAGTACGCACCTGGAAAATACTGGGTAGATAAGAATCCTAAAGTACCAGGTATGTGACTATAAGGTAACAAGTTACTTTTAGTACAGCCATGTCCAGGTACCAGGTATGTACCCAATAATTTATTTAAATTAGACGTGTACCAGGTACACATAACTAAAATTACATTTTATTTTTAATGTTGTGCCTCTTATCATGAAAGCATGTAAAAATAAAAATAAAGGACAGAATACAAAGAGATAATTAAAAAAAACACATGACAATTGTTTAAATTACATAGAAACAATGCAAAGGTTTATATTTTAACTTCACATTTGTTGGTTTATTTAAACACCTAAAACATTGTAACGTGCACGTTGATGTTTCATTTCATACAGAAGTGCAGCGTGCACCCACTGATTCCCAGTTTCTGTGATTTGGCTGTTTCAGCCCCTCCACCTGTTTTACTGCTGGACTTCGGCTTCTCTCATCTCGAGAACAAACTAAACTCTAAAGCTGCTCACGCTTTGCTTCCTGCCGCTTCTCTTCACATTTGACCAACATCATTTCAGCGGCAACATTTGAGCTTGAACCGCAGTTTAATTGGAGACCACTCCTTTACGCTATGACACAACGAGGAACAGAAGAGTCACGTGCACTGAAAGAAAAACCAGGTTGCTTTCAATAAGAGCGACGCGCTCGTCGGTAGCTTCGTCAGTCCAAGTCTTTGCTGAGCAGCTGGTTCATAACCTCGTTTGTCTTTTACTTGGATCGGGTTCGTAGGTCACTTCTTTTAGAAACTAAGTCAAGTGTTTGTGATCACCGTCTAGATGACACGACTGAACATTGTGATTTTATGCCTGAATGATTGAGCATGATCTTTGGTGTTCCCAGCTGATAGTTTATCAAATAATTCAGAGGTGCATGGGACTATTAAGATAGCACAAAAACAGCTTATAGAGGAATTTTAAATTATGAAAAATAGTTTAATTTGTGTGATTAAAGAAAATATGGAATCCCCCCGAACTTATGAAGTGTTCATCTGGTCTACAGAAGTCCAAGTCTTTATTAAGGACATGAAACCCTTCCTCCCACCCTTAATTTGGACTACGGTTAATAGCAAAAAGAAACTGATTAATTCTGTAAATTGTCAGTGAGCAAGTGGAGACAGGACATCGTTACCATGGAAACTGCCTCCAAACTTGGAGCAAACATACTATCATCTACTTATAAAAATGTGCCAGTGTTCACACCATTAGTAGGCCACAGTGTACCATATCAGTCACACTGGAGAGCACTGCTGCATACTTCACTTTCTCTTCATCGACACTATCAGGAGCGTTTAATGATGATGATGAGGAGGAGGAGGAGGCGCATTACTCAAATGGGTTGATTTCCACTTTGTCGTCGCAGCAAAGTCTTGAAAACTTTTGCTGTGAGAGAAATCTGTGGAGTAAAAATGAACAAGGAATGCATATTTTCTGCAGTTTTTCAGTTTCAAACCAAGTTTTGTTGAAAAACAGGAAGTTGTAGCTGTTTTGGTCAAACCTTCAAAATAAGAAGTGCAGTCTCGTACTAATGCACGTCACACTTAGAGTGTGTGTTGTGTACAACTCTCACCTACTACCACGTTAAAGTTTGCTGCAGTATCCATAGAAACAAATGAGTTAAATCCATTGAACTGGCAAATGCTGATGAGCTTTGGCATATATATATATATATATATATACATACAATATGTATATGTACTGTATATGTATATGTATATATTATATAATATTTTGGATGGATTGACTCGAAATGTTAATCAGGTGTGGATATAAATTCAGTGAAAACTTTCTGAAAGATTCCTCAAAACCCATCCGGTGGTTCAATGATTATTTAGCTAACAGAGAGAAAAATACATCAAAAGTTCATAGTACCATTTTAAGAAAAATCTTTTGCAAATTGAAGCTGTCACTCCCTCCAGGAAATAGACGGCACCATAGTTCTTCTGTTACTGATTGATTTACTCATCTGAACGGCACTTATGGTCATCAAATACACCATCGAATTGCTCAAAATACATAATGTACAAAATATACATAATCATATATTGCACACAAATTTACTATAAATATGTAAAATGAAACATTACACAAATAAATATATCTCTCTGGCTGCACATAACCAAAGAAGGAACGAGTTCGCTGGAACAAAAGTAAATCAGAAGAAGAAGAAACGGGCAATGTAACTTCTTAAAGCTTTAGGCACAGCATCAAACTTTTCCTTCTGCATTCTTGGATGAGAGTTGCAACAACTTGAAGTGTCCCTGTCCAACATGGCCATGAAAAATGGTTCCTACATGGTGTAACTTACAAACAAATCAGTATTCATAAAATAAATAATGTAAACTATATATGTAGACAAAACATATCAAATAATAACATCAAATAATGTTTATGGCAGTTAAAGTAGCCCGTTTTGTGAATGAGTCTTAGCTACAACCACACCAGACTTCATGTCTAAATCTGTCAAACTGTCAACGTTATAGCCAGATTATTTTTAGGGTCCGTTTGCTATAGCAGCCATCTTGAATTTGGTTGACCTAAAAATAGACACAGGCAAACACACTATCTCACACCTTTGTCTTTTAATTAGCAGGTTATAATCTGTTTAATTTATATGTTTCTGCTAATCCTGTGTAACTGTTTCCAAAAAGACGGTCCCAGAGCCCCTGGAAGAGACAGATTACACGACGTTTAGAGCAATAACCGAAGCATGTCACATCAAAGTTGCAAAAAATGAAAATAAAATCACTATATTAGATTTGCCCGGGCTGAGTGAGGGAGGAAGTCGGTGTCATGCTGAGCCAAGTTTTGAGAATGTCATTTCTGAGATAGAATCCAAGGCTTGTCTTGGCAAATGTCTCCGTGCTTACAACAGCAAGTCACAAACCCTTCAATATTTACCTGGATGACAGTCAGGCTCAAGGCTGATGTCCATGAACAACAGCCAGAAATGTGAACATCTCGTGAGTTTTACCTCTCCCGCTGCCTTGAGCGCACGCACACGTCTGCAAACATGCGTTTTTGATTATTATCATGTGGGCTGACAGCTGGCAAAGAAAGTGGTGCATCCCCTGCTGCAGAGCATCAATCTGACACTCCACCTGTTGTCTCCTCACTCCTGGCCTCCATCGCTCATTAAACAGCCTCGTCTTGCAGCTCCAATCAGCTCAGCCTGATGATCACCCACTGTGAGACCAGATCGCAGACACAGAGAAAGGATCTGGGGTGCCAGACTGTCGGGCCTGTGAGCTGTTATGCCTTAACTAAATATGGAGATTATGTGCACAGCCTGTGTGCCAGTTATGATTTCACACTTTAGTGAGGCCACTTGGAACTTGTGTGAAGCTACAATGAACAAACAGCCACAGTCTTTTGACGTTCGATCAGCGTTTGGAGTTCAATCAGAAGCATGAAGTGAGAGGATATGAGCTTTCACATGGACGAGCTGATCGGGCTGTTTTGACATCATGGGCTGTTTTTACATCATGGGCTGTTTTTACATCATGGGC
>NC_056512.1:46205288-46206497 GCF_014905685.2 Nematolebias whitei | reverse complement strand
CATGGGCTGTTTTTACATCATGGGCTGTTTTTACACCATGGGCTGTTTTTACATCATGAGTTGTTTTTACATCATGGGCTGTTTTTACATCATGGGCTGAACAAACGACGGAGGATTAGACGCACTTTGAATGAGCCCTACGTGATCGCACTTTTTGTCATGCGCTGAATGTTGTGTCTGTTTTTAACTTGGAGACAAAGGCGCTAATCTCACACTGATCTGTGGCCAGTGAACCAGAACATATGTGCCTGTGCCAATCCTACTGACCCATTTTACTCTTGCACGTCCCAGTTAATAAACTGGACTGGTTATCCTTTGTTGAACAGGTCACTAAAAACAAGGCAGGGCAGAAAGTAGGAATTTATCATTTTGTTCAAGAAACACTGGACCAGTGGCAGCAAATCACACACCACGTCCACCAAACAAGGTTGTGGCCTGTAAAACATTTGGTTTTTATCTTAAACTTGCATCATATTAAATAAATGTTGCCCCACCACACACACACACACACTCACACACACACACACACACACACATTTACATATTTAAAAGAGTGTTCCAGTTTCATTGAGGTTAGAAATGAGAGCTCTAGCATGTTCTCTCCGTGCATACGTGGGCTTTCTCCAGGTACTCCGGTTTCCTCACACAGACATGTATGTTAATCTGACTGGTAACTCTAAACTGTCGCCAGGTGAGAGAGAGACTGAATGGTTGTTTGTCTCCATATGTCCCTGTGACGGACTTGTGACCCGTCCAGGGTGTCCCCCGCCTCTCACACAGTGACTGCTGGATATGGGTACCAGTGACCCCGGCGACCCGAAAAGAAAGAAGCGGCTAAAGAAAATGGATGGATGGATGTATATTTATATTTCTTATTCTCTTTTTTAATTGAGCCATTTTTTTATGTTTCATCAAATATGTTTAATCAGCTCTTTTCCTCTTCTGCTCCTCTTTTGTTTGTTTAGGCAGAATTTGTTGTTTTTGTTTTAACCCTGCTGCTCTTGGGTCCACATGTCCCACCAGGCCTCAGCTTTAACACCGAGATTCACTTCTTTGTCTTTACTTACAGTGAAGACAAAGTTTTTTTACTTACGGTGAAGACAAAGTATTTTTACTTACAGTGAAGACAAAGTTTTTTTTACTTACGGTGAAGACAAAGTATTTTTTACTTACGGTGAAGACAAAGTATTTTTTACTTACAGTGAAGAC
>NC_056512.1:46198229-46205278 GCF_014905685.2 Nematolebias whitei | reverse complement strand
GAAGACAAAGTATTTTTACTTACAGTGAAGACAAAGTATTTTTTACTCATTCCTTCTTTAATAATTGTTGAATCGTAGAAGTAGCAGCCGAAGCAGCAGCCGAAGCAGCAGCCGAAGCAGCAGCTCTCAGTTTATAAAAGTAAAACCCTTCAAACCTGCACATTTTGCCCAGCTTTGGTTTGTTTGAAAGTCCAGACATACACGTCTGAGGTAGAAATCACAACTTCTGCCTAGTCTTAATAATCTGTGGGGGTTTCGTGTTGTGAGACGTTGATTTGCTGCAGTGAAAACCCATTTGTTCAGAAACTTCTTCTGTTGCTCTATAGAATGCGTCTCTGTGTTGGTTCAGATCAGCTGAAACGTGTTCTTCTTGTTCAGTGCTCCAATAAGCCAAATAAACAGAAAGCCTCCGGTGCTATCAAAGGCATTGATAAAGTTTTCATAAATAAAGGAGTGAAGTTTTTATGAAAATGTGTTATTACAGTGTGATTATGAGGAAGTCAGAGAGCGGCCGGCTCTCAGGTGACATTGTGGATCTTTATCAGTGTTATGAGACACAGAGCATCATCTTTATTTCATCCTGAAAGCACAGACATCCCATAATTTGAATTGTGCTTAACTTTGGCTTTGGGACACACCTTGTGTCTTTTCCACGAGCGTCACGCAGGCGTTCGCCCCAACAAACATAAGAACATTTTGAGGCGCTTCCTTTGGAAATAATCTGCTGCTGATGTGCTGCTGCTCCTTTTCTGCCTCCAATGATGAGGGTTATTGTGAATGCTTATCAAGCATTCACACTATTGTCATCCTCTTTACATTTATTATTCCAGGACCTTTAAGCTATTCTGCATGTTTTTCAGCATCTTTCTCGTTCCACAGTTTTTGAGCTATTTCAACAAATCATGAATCAAAACGTTCAGCTCTTTCAGGACAATCCTGATGAGACTTTTGGTGTTGGTGCAACTTTAGCTTTTTGAAATATTTAGCCTTTTCTGACATTTTTTTCATTAAGAAAATGAATTGAGCTCATTTCACATCCTTAAAATCTTCAGATCTGTTTACAGTCTTTTACTGCTCCTTTCATATTTTGTTCTGGTTCAGCTTCTTTCAGCTTCTTTCAGCTTCCTTGTGCAAATAGTAAAAAAAATAAGCTACTTTCAGTTAATTTCAGCTGTTCTGTGCACCTTTCTGCCTTATTCTGCTAACTACAACATTGTTGTGCTTCTTCTAACTTCTTTCTGCTAATTTCAGCTTGTTATGCTCCTTTCAGCCTATTTCTGCTATTTCAGTTGCCGTTTAGCTGTTTTTATGCAAACTTGAGCTTTTTCAGCTAATTCCACATTTTTTGCACTCATTTAAACTTTTTTCAGCCTAATTCAGCAAAAATGTGTTCACTTGCATCTAATAATTTATTTTTCAATTAATTTATTTCTGAAAATTTTAGCTACTTTTCAGCTGTTTTTTTTTTTTGTATTTGCTCATTTCAGCCGTTTTTCAGCCTTTTTTTATTATTTTTTTTAGCAAATTTACTATTTCTTGTGCCCTTTTCTGCTTATTTAAACTAAGTTCAGCAAATATGTGTTCTTTCTGCTTTCTTCTGCTAACTTAGGCTTGTTCTTCGATTTCAGCTACATTTCAGCAGGTTTTTAGCTAATTTCAGCTTTTTTCATCAAATTATTGTGCAATAAGCATTCAGTCTGCATTTTCGCAGGAAATGCAATTTCTCTAGTTATTTTTGTTGTCTTACTTTTTTAACTAACCAGTTCATACTATTTATTTCTCGATGACGTACAAATAAAACTGAACTGCTGAATTCACTGGACTCGGTAAGTTTTCCCATGTTGTTAATTATAACATACATTGTTTATCCTGCGAGGTGGGCTGCTTGGGGGGAAGAAGAAGAAGGCTGGAAATGAAGAGTGTACACAGTTCTCTGGAGAGCGTCAGAACCACTGAGCTGGTTTGAGGAGACAGATGGGGGATCAGAGTCAGGGGAAACATGTTTACTTCGAATGACAGCTCTAAGGACAGGAGGACATGAAATGAGAAAACTATCACGGCAACAATTCCTCCTCACATCTTTTTTCTTTTCACTCACACAACATAGTTTTTACTGACAATGTGAAAAAGTAAAAAGCAGATGAAAATGGTTTTGCTTCTGTCTGTATTCGGTTATATCCTGTTAACAAAATGTCTTCTGAACCACCATGACACTGATTTTAATGAAAATTGCAGAAAGTAATTATTGGATGTACATTTACAAGTGATTAACTTTAGATGTCAATCAATACAGAAACACAGCCAGTTAAAAACAAAAATGGCTACAACTCAGTCTGACATGGTTCCCAACCCTGGTCCTTGAGGAACACCGTCCTGCGTGCTTTAATCGTTCCTCTTCTCCAGCACACCAGATTCAATGATTTCGTTACTTCCTTGTGTTCTGAAGAAGCCTGTTAATCACCCATTAATTAAAATCAGGTGTTTCAGAACAACTAGACATGCAGGATGGTGTTCCTCAAGGACCAGTGTTGGGAACCCCTGTGTTAGGGTAACAATATAACTAATTTACATGAAAAATAACATTCCATCTTAGTAAAATATTTGAGTTCTGAGTTTTTTTTAATTAATTAATTAATTTTATTTAGAAAAATTGTTTGTGATTCTGCTTTTTTTTTGTTGTATTGTGCACTAAAGGGTTAGCAGTTTCCGATTTGCTGAAGACAAAAACTAAAGTAAAGTAAAATATCAGTACTGCTGGGAGAAGCTAGAGAAGAAAATCAGGCTGAAGACAACCTCAGACAAATATCCTCAACAGGCGGTTTTCAAGAAGGTCTGAATGGACAGCTGGCTTTATTTCAGCTTTGAGTGGCAACAAAAAGATAAAAAAATAGAGCACTGGATGCTCTCCATGGCTTGTCTGAATTTAGATTCAGCTAAAGCACTTCAGGCACAAACTTAGAGGCCAATGGTCCTCACATATTTGTTGCCAAAACTGCTGAAAGAACCTTCATATGTCTAAAAGAAATCTGTTTACTGTGGGGACTCTGGGATGAAAATGATCAAAAAGATACATTTATTAAAGTCATAAATAGATTTTTATCTGTTATTTATCTGTTATAGATATTTATTTGTGCTTAGACCGGGATGTTTAGTATGTTTGACTTTGTTCACCTAAAACTGATCTAAGTGATCTATAACGTGTTTATAAAGTTGGGGTGAAGACCCAGTTGTGGGTGGTCTTCACGTGATTTCAAAAATCTAACTGAATGATTAAAATAGATGCCCAGAGCTGTTTTTATCATCATTTGTAAGAGGAATTACAATTTATTGATTGTTTGAAGAAATGTGTTTTACTCAGAACTGAGAGAGTTTAATCAAACCTTGTAAGTGAAGCTGTGCATCATCTCATGTTACATTGTAAGATCCTGCTAGATGTGTTAGAGCTCATAGTATGTGTGGAGAATGACTCTCAGCTACTGCCTTAATACGTTTTTGTTCAATATTTGTAAATCTGTCTTGCTCAGGGAGTGTGTGTGTGTGTGTGTGTGTGTGTGTGGGGGGGGGGGGGGGGGCCGAAAGGGGGAGGGGGGGGGGGTCAAAAGTTTATAAAACTTCCAGACGAATTAAGATAAGAAGGCCAGTCAGGGAGCTGAGTTCAGATAAACATGATTGTTTTGGGGACAAGCAGAACTTTAATGACATCTAGCTTGAGTCCGTGTCGGTCCACTCAGTTCTGGAACATCCAAATTAAATGGACAAACCATTGGACTGTGCCTGAGAGTAATCTGATCCATCCTGCCAAAAGCATTTGAGTCTGGGTGCTCAAGGCACGAACCAAGCCATCATAAGGCGAGCAGCTTGACCAGGTCCAGATTTGCTGCAGATGACTTCCTTGAATGTTGGTAAACCAGGAACCAGTTGAATCCAAAAAGCAGGAAACCAGTTGACATAAATCCAATTATAAATGCGTCGTTAACATCCACGAATGACAACAGGGCAATCAGCTCACCTGAAGCCTGTCTTCTCTTCAAAGAAATGTTATCAATTGTGTTGAGGGACCAACTGATCAATCCATAGCAGAATTATGACTCTGAAGCTTTGTAGAAGAGAGGCTCTGGAGCAGTTTCACAGACAGGACAGAGCAAAGCAAAGTGGAGAGGGAGAGGAGGAGAAAGGTGTCCGCCCTTGACAAGAGCAAGTGTCGAATGAGTTAAAGCCAATATGATGTTGCCCAAGTTTAATTAGCTGTGGTGACCATCTTGAATTACCTTGACTTGATGCACAGCCATTAATTACCTTAGCTTAATAGAAATATGTCTTGTGGTTCATGGAATATTTTGCTAACAGAGGTAAGACAGAGGCCAACAGCTGTTGGAAATGTTTCCAGCCACAATGTTTTTCAGTGTGTTGTGCTCAGAGTACGTGTTGAGAAGAACGCTCAGCCTCGACTCACCAGCACTGGCCCAGTTAGAGCCACTTTGGCATTTCAGAAGCCCAGATGGCTGTGGCGGCCATTTTGAAAGGGGCTAAATTCAGACTTTAATCAGAAATAGATTATTTTCTGAGAGTTTCCCTAAAATACATTTAGTCATTAGTGAAATATTTTGCTAACAGATGGACAGGGCTTTATTATTTATAGGCACATCTTTGTAGTTGAAGTTTATGCACGATGTGTAGAGCTCAGGGTGTATGTTTCAAATTACTCTCAGCTACTTCGACACAAAACTGTGTTTCAATATCCCTGAACTTGTCCTCAGTTTGTTCAGCTGTGGCAGCCATTTTAATCTGTGGTGATTTAAAAAAGGTAACGAGTTATGGAGAGACATTTATTGATGGCTTTCTGTGAGTTTTGATCAGATCAGCCTCGTTGTTTATGAGATATTTTGCTAACAGACAAAATGCGCTGTCACGAGGACATGCATTAATGCCTTCAGATTTTTATGGCAGCAACAACAAGTCCATATTGATACAAAAGTGTTTACACAGATTGATTTGATTTATTGTAGCAGCATTTAAACTGTGTACCGGCAGCAGTTCTCGTGAGCCGGAGCGTTTCCGCAGCTCGTTCTGGGTGTTTGCTTGGAGGACAGGGCCTCCCTCAAGGGCCCGAGAGCCTATTAGCCCTGCGGGCGCGCCTGTTCCAGCTTCAGTGTGCCGCAGGCTCAGTCCCTCTGTCAAGTCCTGTGTGAGGCGCCTGCGGACCCGCCCGCAGGGACGTCCTCAAAGAGCTACATGTGTCATGTCACAGACAACACCACGCTGGGTCTGGTTGGACGAATCATCAGATACATACCGTCACACTTTCAGCTCCACTAACAATTGAAAACAGCACGTCGTAATGGAGACTGCAGCCGTGATCAGTCTTATTTAAACCATAAAGAGCGGACTGGAGCTGACTTTATTAATGTGGAAGCTCACGATCTTCCTTTTTATCAATAATAAATGTGGTTTTACGAGATTACTTATGCATGCCATCATTTATTTCAGTAATGAGAATAAACACGTTCTGGGAGAGATAACCTGCTCAGAACAGCATGCCATGTAAAAAATGAGATTTGTCTTAACTACCTTAATCAGAGCATCAAAGGGGGCAGAAATTTCAATTAATGTATTTTCCTGATACTCCTCAAAGATACGAGCCTGATTAAAAAGTATAATCCATCTTGAACGGTGCAGAAGTCCACAGCAGACAGAAGCGGACACGTCCGCGAGGGAACGTGCACGCCGCGGTGAGAGTTCAGGTCTGACTGTTTCCTTTTCCATCTAATCTGATTTACGCAGCTAAACGCTCACTTCTGTCTGTCACTGCGGTTTCATCCATAACTTCCGGACGATCACTTTTGATTAGTCATGCTGTTTAACTCTTTTAAATCTTCCCGACTCATCGGGTTCAGATAATGCAGAGTGAGAAAAGATGCTTCATTTGGGCTTTTAATAGGAAATGTACTGCTGTGACAAAGTTCCCCATCGATCAGATACCCTGAGTAAATACAAAATGCACGTTTTAAATAACGATGCTGATAAATGATGAATTATTTATCAAGTGAGTAAAGCTATCTAAAGCAACCTGTGTGTGAAAAAGTAATTGCCCTAAACGTATTAATGGTTGTGCGTCCGTTGGCAGCGATGACTATCGACACAACTGGAAGTTGCTGCTGCGCTCCAGGTCACCTTCCTGCTGCAGAACTACTTTGTTCTCAGAACTTCTGCTCTCTTTCAGATATTCTCTGTGCTCTCTCAAATCTTTGCGTTCACGCTCAGATTCTCTGCTCTCTCACAGAACAAGGTGTGCCGTTGCCTAGCAACCGTCCCAGCCAATAGTATGAAAGTGTTGAACTGGGCGATGGGGGGTCTCCTCTAGGGGGCGCTTGTTTCCGTCTACTGGGTGCGCCTGGGTGGCTACTAGTAGGGTGTTAGTGATCAGTAGCGCACTGCCGGTGGATATTTAGTGAGGAAGAGAACACAGATTAACTGTCTGTCATGTAAGTCAATGCAAAGCTATTGATCGCAGCCTGTACGAGCAAAATCCTTATCTTTAAATTGTAACACGGAGCAGAAAGCTGACGTTTCTCCTACATCCAGTGGGCGATGCAGAAAGAGCAGGTGCTGCAATCGATAGTAGCCACACAGGCACACCCACTAGAAGGAAACCAACGCACCCTAGAGGAGTCTCCACCCGCCCAGTATAACGCTTTCATTCTATTGGCTGGGACGGATGCCAGGTGACGGTACTCCTTGTTCTGCGAGAGAGCAGAAAGTTATTTGCAAGCGAGCAGAGAGGTTTGCAAGTGGAGGTTTGATCCGTGCAGAGAGAAGTTTAGTGCACGAGCAGAAAATCTGTGCGCGAACACAAAGATTTGAGAGAGAGCAGAGAATATCTGAAAGAGAGCAGAAGTTTTGAGAACAAAGAGATGAATTCTTGCTTTCAAACTTATGTCAGTAAAATTCCCATTCCATACAGTCTCCAAGTATTTTTGGCTTTAAGGTCTCAAAGATATATATATATATATATATATATATATATACTTAATGAGATATATATATATGCG
>NC_056512.1:46177582-46193229 GCF_014905685.2 Nematolebias whitei | reverse complement strand
TATATATATATATATAATCAGGACCAGTTCCTTCAGCTGCTGCCGTTCACGAGAAGACATTGAAACATTTACCAGCATGCACCCAGTGGAGAGGATTCAGTGATGGTATGAACAGCTCTTTTCATTTTGTAGAAAAAAACAAATAATTTATCGTCTGGAAGACACGACATTGATTTTAGTTGCTCCTGTTGTTCGAAGCCTCCCGGGACTAAATGCACTGAATTTACAGACGAGCATCGAATCAAAGAAAAACATTCAGCTTGTTTTACTTTGATTGTCTGCCACACGGTGCTTCACCTTTTTTATTTCTCATATTTTCTGCTTGGATTTAATGCTTATTTTACATTTTATAATTTAGATGAGGCTTAACACATTCCAGACAATGTTTTATATTTTTATTACTTAAAAACGCACATGACAATTATCACCATTTACATGATAACCGTCAAGTTCACCTCCTCAAATGTTCCTATTTGCACATTTTATTTTGAACGCGCACCGCCTCAGGTGAAGCGGGGATGCTTTTGCATGTGTCTGTGTGTGCATGCGTGAGTTTGTATTTAATATTTTATATCTCTTTAAAAAACTGGACAGATGTCAATGAAACTTGCAGAAAGTAATCTCTGCATGTACAAAGTACCTCCTCCACAAATGATCCATTTTTGGAGTCAACATAATTTTGGATAACCACCAGGATAATTGTGCACCATTATTTTTACCTCAGTAGTTTGACCTTGGATGTCTCAGAGGACATCAAACCCCAAATCACTGTGTTCCAGTGTCAATATGGAAAACCAGTGGGATTAGCTAATGGTTGTGCTGGGTGAAGTGGTTAAAAAGTACAATTTAAGTAGTGGAGCAGTACTTGTACTTGAGTACAGATTTTCAGTTCTCTTTCCATCTCTGCACATTTTTACATCACTTACAGACGTATTGAATTCTGGGGTTCGGTCATTTTTGACTTTCATGTCTTAAATCCAACTTTAGGGTTGATTTTGGTTTTTAACTTGTGACTTGTTCTGACGTTTTAGTCCAAATTGAATGCAGCATGAGTCATGACAAAGATGTCTCTGTGTGAGAATCTGTGTTTTTGTGTTACTTCTTTAGTTTCTTGTGTTTCCTGCCGTCCCCAGTGTTTCGTCCATCGTGTACCAGCTCCCAGTCCCAGCTCCCAGTCCCAGTCGCCCCAGGTGTTTGTCATTATGTCTCGTCAGTGTCCCTTTAAGTTCAGCGTCTTTGTGTTTCCTAGTTGTCTGTGTATTGTGCTTCCCACGGCCGTTCCTCCTCATCTCCTCGTGTGTTCCCATTTTGTAAATTTGCTGCCACGTCAGCCTTTTTGTTTGATCTTGTTTGATAAATCAGATTCTTTATTTTTATCCCTGAGCTCCCGGTGTCTGTTTGTACTTGGGTTCAGATACTCAGAACATGATCCTCTCTCAGTTTTACAGATACTGAGCAAAGTTTCGAGTGGCTGAACGTCATCAACATCCTCAACACATGTTGCGAGTGCTAACGCACATAATGAGATCTCTTGTCATTTGTTTTGATTGAAATGAGCTCAAACTCCATCTCTTTACAGCGTAAGAGGATTTTAGATGAAACTCTGGCAGGAAACGCTGCGGGTGACAAGCATTTCTTCCAGGAAAGATAGGCATTTGAATTTTTAATGAATAAATACATTTTCTCTTGGTTTTGTTAGTTGTTGCAACCGTGAAAGCCGTTAGAAATCAGGCTCTTATGAAATTACATAAGAAGTCCTCTCACATAACTGGAGCGATGCCAGTGACAGCTTTGAGGGAGAAGCCAGACAGAGCTCCTCTTCTCTTTTTAATGTGCTCTGGATACACAGCCATGAACCGACCACACTTCCCCCGCTAGCCTACATCCACGCTCTGCCATGGTTGTGTCTTTTGGAAATGGCCTTTGTATTTTTCAGTCCTTCACTTTCCCACAAACACTGGTCGGAAACGACGCAGCTGCTCTAGTGCTTTCCTGTGAATATAGTTTTTATTGACTCAGACGGCTGGAGATGGTAGAGAGAGGCACTTGGAGAGGGATAGAGAGCGTCAGGTAGAACCTCGGAGGTAGTTTATGTTCTGATCCTTGTCAGTGCTGCAGCAATGCATACAGATACAATGCACAGAGGTCTCAGGTTCTGTGAGGCCCACAGTGTCCGGGTTCATCATAATCCTTAACATACCGCAGCTTCAGCTCAGAATTACGTTGGACATGAAAAAAGAAATGCAACAAAACAGCTTTTATTTAGAAATACCAGTATGTTTGATGTTTTGTTATATTTTCTGGTCTGGTGGTGATGTTCAAGCTTCTTAAAGTTTACCTTTTTTGGTTTTCCAAAGAGTCCTGAAATGATGACAGAATGTTTATTCAGCCGGGCACCTCTGATTGGTCCATAGACTTCCTCGGTGGGAGAGCGGGAGAGGGGCAGAGCATCAAGGTTTACAGAGCTTCCAGGTGAATTAAGATACGGTGGCCTGTCAAGGCCAGTCAGGGAGCTGAATTCAGATAAACATGATTGTTTTGGGGACAGACAGAGGTTTAATGGCATCTACCTTGAGTCTGTGTCGGTCCACTCGGTTCCAAAACGTCCAAATTAAATGACCAAACCATTGGACCGTGCCTGAGAGTAATCCCCGAGATCTGATCCATCCTGCCAAAATCATTTGAGTCTGGGTGCTCGAGGCACGAACCAAGCCATCATAAAGCGAGCAGCCTGACCCGGTCAGACTTTCTGCCGACGACTTCCTGTTTGTTGATGGACCAGGAACCAGTTATTATTCATCCAGTTACATATGTGCCCTTAACATCCACGACTGACAGCAGAGATAGACACATCATCGATCAATAAAAACATTATTAGAAGAAAAGCTGTTTAACGAAAACATACATGGAAAATGCAAAAAAAACAACAACTAGAATTTCTTGTATATTGCATGTAGGTCAAGGCAGCACGGTGGTGCAACTGGTGGAGCTGCTGCCTCTCAGCGAGCAGGTCCCTGGTTCAAACCCCGGTCCAGGGGCCTTTCTGGGTGGAGTTTGCATGTTCTCTCCGTGCATGCGTGGGTTTTCTCCGGGTGCTCCGGTTACCTCCCACAGACCAAAAACATGCATGTTAGGCTGATTGGTAACTCTGAATTGTCCCTAGGTGTGAGTGAGAGAGTGAATGGTTGTTTGTCTCGTTTGTCTCTATGTGTCCCTGTGATGGACTGGAGACCCGTCCAGGGTGTCCCCCGCCCCTCGCACAGTGATTGCTGGACATGGGCAACGGCGACCCCGTGACCCAAAATGGAAGAAGCGGGTAAAGATGATGGATGGATGGATGGATGGATGGATGGATGGATGGATGGATGGATGGATGGATGGATTGCATGTAGGCCACCACCTTTCATGCAACAGTTCTGGAATAAGATCATATTAGGATGTGAAATGACAGAGATGAAGCCTTTTGGGTCCAATGTCAAAAAATCTGTAAGTTTATGAGCAATTTTATGCAATATCCTGATGCATGCTCAATAATCCAGGTAGAAAATTCTAAAAAAGTTAAATCTGGTCCTCTGGACATTCAACAAAACAAAACAAAAAAAAATGTAGAAACGTTTCGTCTTTCATCTGAAGGACTTCCTCAGTGTGAGGTGCTGTATTCAGCTCAGTCTCTTAAATAGCACCTTCACAGAGTGGATCAACCAGTTTGCTGCTGACAACCAGAACCAGCATGTGAGCAGAAAAAGTCAAAGTTTTATAGCGGTCCTTAATATAAAGACAAATGAACTGATAACTGACCGCCTTAAATACGTCAGGTCTTCAGTAATATTTATGATAAAATAAATTTCAGTTGTAAAAAGAAAAAGCTGCCAAACACGTACACACATATCTTGATCTTTTCTTCTTATTTTTATTATTTTCTTGCTCAGTTGCTTTTTGAAAGATGGTCTCGTGTTTATGAGAACTGTCAAGCTCTCTGATTGGATGGAGCGTAGCAACCAAGGCCACACCAGCGCCTCTCCACTCCTGCTAGCTGCGAGCGCTCCTTCTCTGAATTACCTGTCAGCATCGATTACAGAGCGTCTGTGTGGATGGGATCTTGGATTTTCTCTCCCTCAGAATTAAGATAAGCTCCTGCCTGCCTGTTTGAGTCGCCCCTTGTTGACCCACCTGTTGAGTGTGATGTGAGATGTTACGTGCGCTCCAGGGCTGTGGCCATATTATCCTCCAGCGATGCACACACATGAACTCGTGTGGAGCTGGCAGCTCACGTCCTCATCTGTTATTTTACCCCCGTTGTCCCTGTTCACCGTGTCTCCCCTCACCTTTGTGTTCAACCTGCTTTTTTCTTTCTCTCTGCTAAACTTTCTGTCTGCTCTCATTCAACCTTCTCTCTTTCTCTGTCGCTCTCTTTCACAACATCTTGGTGACAGCAAAACTCTAAAGAGAACATTTTCCTTCTGCTCGTATTCATTCAGGAGTAACTGATTCTGCTTTTTGAAATCGAAGCTGTGAATTTAAATGGACCGTATCCCGGAGAGTTAGGGAGCACGATGCTGTCTGACGTGTCATCAGTGAACAAAATACAACCGCTGTTTGTTGCATGTCTCAATATTGGGCTAAAGATTGTGGCGCTTATTCTCTGTTTACTTTCCATTTAATGTTGCAGGGTAACATAATGATGCTCCTCGGCTCGCTTTTGTCAATAAAAGTAATTTCCACGACTTGACACTGCTTTCAAGCCCATTTTGTAAACAGCCGGTCATCAGATTTAACCTACATGCCAATAAAACTGGTTGAAGTCACAGAAAAACTGGTAATACAAGTTAAGATTAGCTTTTTCATGGTGGTTTCGCAAGAATTGCAGAATGAAGTCTGTTTATAAGGTCAAAGCTCAAAAAGTCTTTAAAAAGCAGACTTCATGGAATATTTCAATAAATAAACACATTCACTTCACCATATTTTCTTGTGAAGAGACATACATTACTGATGTGTAGAGGTAATTTAGAGCACACAGTGAGGTCCATCAGGAAGGAGCTACGTTCTGTAATTTCCACTCCATCATTTTTTATTGGTTGCTCTCTCTGCATATTAAAGAACATCAGCAATTACCGGATTTTTCGCTGTATAAGTTGCACCTTTTTGCATAAATTTGTAAATACATTTTTATCCCATATTTATAACCAATTTTTGTCTGAGATTTGACGATTTCATTCATTCTGACATGAAAAATACTGAACACTACCATTTTCAGCCACTAGAGGGCCCTCAACCAATATGGCAAGCCAAGTGTCTCATTAATAGGTAAAAGTGGCTATTAATGAGACACTTGGCTTGCCATACAAACCACCTTCATCTTGCATTTCGAACTCCTGGAGCAAACGTCAAATCAGCTTCATTTCACCGCACCGCCCACGTGGCATGCAGCTGATTTGACCATTAAAGTGAATTTATTAAGGAAAAGTTCAACTGAGACACACCTTCACTATAATTTCAAGCAAACAAATAATTGTTTTTAAGAATTAATCTTGTTAAATTCTTGTTAAAGTCCTCCCGTGCACGCTCCGGCGGCCACCATTTGGCAGTCCTATCGATTTTTGGTACAACACCGGTGCACGTTTCCAGGTGGTCAGTGGTGACACGCAATAGATGTGACTTATTTGTCGAAGCGACGCATTTATGTTTTCCCCACTTTGACATTTTTGTACCGATGCGATTTATACACTGGTGCAACGTGTACGGTGGTAAACTAACAACTCTATGGAGCTGTAGCGCTGGGCCTGTTGACCATTTATTGCTATTATAGCTGAGGTCGATGTTATTTTGGTTATATTGTGCTGATAAAATATTATTCACCAGATTGGTTTTTGCAGAGGAGTTGCTTTGTTGTTCTTTATTAATATTGATTGTTCATGAATTAATTTTGGTTATTGTATGTTTTTTCAATGAAGAAGCAGGTCAACGTAATGGATGGATGCTTCTGTGAAAATATTGTGAACAATTAATATCTTACCTGTTGTAGATAGCTTTTTGAAAGAACCAAGTTTGGAGAAAATGTTTATTTCTGATCGGATGAACAAACTAATGGCTGGTCTGAGAGCAGCCATCATCACCGTCACTAGTTCGTGCAAGAGCCAACATGGTTATTGAATATGAGGTAATGTGTCACTGAGCTGCAGCTGCAGCAGCTGGAGAATAGCTGGTGAGCAGCATCTGAGAGGGAGTCTCCATAACGCTCTGTTTGAAAGTTTTTAGTAATAATTCACTTCTTTCATGTTTGTTAAATTAGTTCACCTGCTGCCAAAACAGCTGTTTCTAACAGTGCTTTGTTATCTTTATTAAGTGTGTCATACTGCGATTATGTTTTTAGTATTTCACACGAGTAAATAAAAGTGCAGGAGTGCTTTATGAACTTTATTTGTTAGAGTCACACACCTACAGGATGTCAGAAAACAACCCCAAGCTTCTTTACTGGCTCTTATTTATGTAGCATCAGTGATCAAATCTGACTCATCCCTGCCTGTTAGACTGAACAGCACTGAAATTAATTCAATATTAACGTCTCTAATTGAGATTACTTTTACTAGGCCAGCTTTAAACTCTAATATAACTTGATACCAATCCTCTGTAAGGGTCACAAACATCAAACAGCAAGTAAATAATTAAAAGATGGAAAAAGAGGTTGGGACTAAAAAAGCATTGTATTCTTGCCTCACAGAGATCTGTACTGTATGACCAGATTAATGTGAAGCTCTTCAAGCTGTGGGTCATACAAACAGTTTATGGGTCATTTCAACTTGATTTCTTATTCAGTATCAATAACGGTGCTTCAGGCTGTGCGTGAGTGCGACATCACTGTGAAGTATTGCTTCACTAGTTTACTTCTTGTAATTGATGTTGATTATTCTTCTAACACCATCAGAACATGACATGATTTCATGGAGCATCTGAAAAGGTTTCATCAAGGAACTGGAGTTGGTCCTTGAAAGAGCAGTTTCCATAATTTGTGAGGCTTCAGGTCCGACGTGGAGCTGATGACAGATTTGTGAATGGCAGTCTGATTTCAGTCCAGGTCTGATTACACTCTCAAAGGTGCGCAGACTTTGAAGTACGTTGGGTTCAAGAAACACAAGGAATTTTATTTTGAGCTTTCTTTAAGGACATTTCATTTTACTTTGACTGATTGGACCTTTGAGAAATGGGGGCAAGGTGTGATTTTCTGTGATTTTGAGAATGTGAGAAAAAACAAGTCCCACTTTAAATGACAGGCTTAGCATTGGGAACGCACATTATCTTTTATGTAGAGTTTCAGACCAAGAGCACCTTTGGATGAGAAATGACAGAAATGAGTTCAGTCAGGACTTGTAAATCGCTTCATGTGCGATCTCGTTAGGTCTTGTGAGCTCTGACAAGATGCACTCAGAGTTCACGTTGAGGATGACTCTCAGCTACTGCTACAACAAACTGCCAGTGTCTGTAAAAATATTATATGTTACTTTGAACGGCCCATTTTTCCAGTTTATACCACATTGTGAGGATCAACTGCTCCTTATGGGGCCCAAAGCTGGGGCCCCTTAAGAAGACGTTGGTGGGTCAGGGGTCAGGTTTAGGACTAAGGTGGGGATTGAGGATTGGTCAGGGTCAGGGTTAGGCTATAGAAATGAATGAAACATGAACCTACGTCAGTACAAATTCAATGTAAAGATAGAAAGACAAACGTGTGTGTGTGTGTGTGCGTGCATGTGCGTGCGTGCGTGCGTGTGTGTGCGCGCGCTAAATCCAGCAGATATTTTAATCCCAGCTTCTTTTCCTGGCAGCATCCCATTATTAAAGGTGACAGTGACATCCATCCATATTCCCTCCCACTTGTCAGCTGGTCTCAAACATGGCAGAGTGATTGTGTTCCTGTGGAGCCAAATTGTTAGAGCTCCTAATCCCCTTTGGTAATCCCATGTACACTACTACAACCAGAACCTCTGTGGTTGAGCTTCCCTGGACACCTGTCAGCTGCTCATACGAACCAACTCATTGCTTTGGACACAGTGTGACTTCATTAGGCAGGTGGACCCATTTGTTCCTCCCTGTTATTGGTTTTGGTTGACTGACCAACAGTTTCTCTACGAAGATGTGAAAATGTGATGTGTGAGAAGAGCAGCTCTGTAATTGGATTCATATGAAGATGATCATTGTCCCCATTAGTGCCATTTGTGTACAGTGATGTAGACTCCATCTTTCATTGCCTCTCATCACCTCCTCCATTCCTCCTGGAAATTAACAATTATCTTTTATAAATTGATTTCAGCAACCCACAAAGTTGCAAATGAAACTCATAAAACGTGCATGTTGGTCCAGCGCCTGTTTCTTTCTCCTGACGTTTCCTTCACGGTGCACAGTTGCAGCCTCTCAGGGCTTTATCTCTTCCTTTATGCAACACATGCATGTAGGTCATGTAGAAATTTGAAACATACAATTCCTTAATGTTTGCTTGACTCTAATCCTCTTAATTATATTTGTCCCGCTCAGAGTGTTTGAACTTGAGGAGGATCAAATGAACCTGCTGAGAACCAAAAAATCTCTCTGGTTATTGTTATCAACCATTACCAACTCTGTGGAGAAGTGTTTGATCCAGATGTACAAAAGCAGCTGTATAGTTCATGTGAGACCAAAACACACAGCGTTATTTTTTTTATTCCACCTTTTTTTATAAAAGTTAATCCCGTTGAGCCTTGGGGACTCGTTTACAAGAGTGAGTGAATAAATGAACGCATCTTCTTAACAGCTAAATGCTTGAATTTACTTCCTGTAATTTCTGGACTATTGAGCGCACCTGAATACCTGGGACGGCTGTGGCTGAGTGGTTAGAGCTGGGGGTTCGAATCCACCAGCAGTCACATGCCGAAGTGTCTCAGGGCAGGACACTGAACCCCTCGTTGCCTCTGATGTGTATCCCATCGGTGCATGAATGTGATGAAGCTGTGATCAGTCTCTTTAGAATGAGTTGTTCCATTAGATTTGTACAGATCTAGTATAGAGCTGCATGAATGAGGCACAGCTTGTTGTAAAGAGCTTTGAGCATCTCGATCAAATTGAAAGGAGCTGTGTAAGTACAGTCCATTTGAATATAAGCCGTGCCCCATAAATTTAAAAAGAAAATTTAAATTTTACATAAATAGGCCACACTTGTCTATAAACTGTGGGTGTTCTCGTTGTAACATGAAATATTTACACAGAAATTATTATTATTTTTTTTTTACTTTTCATTAAATACATACCAGGAACATGCACAAATACAGTAAATGTATTTTTCCTGAACAGTGACATGGCTCATAATAAATGCAGTGGTCTACCAGGAAGTCATTGAGCGCGACCCCCAACAGAGATGTGTATTGGGCAGCTATGTGACGCCTCGGTGTGACGAAGCTGAATGTTTTGGTGGCATGAAGCTCGTTAGCCCATCAAAAAAATAATCCATAAATGGTTTGTTTCTATTGTTCAGCACTTTGGTTGGCCTTGTTGCTGTTTGAAGTGCTCTATAAATAAATTGGTATTGCATAAATTATCCGCAGCATTGTATAAGCCGCGGTGGTCAAAGCGTGTGAATAAAGTAGCGGCTTATAGTCCGGAAATTACGGTAATTTGAGGTTACTAGCTTAATATTCAATAAAACTGAATGTTTAAGGCCTTGAAAATGATTCAAGCTGCTGCGATCAGAAGCAACATGATCACTTTATCTGCTTTGCACTTTTGAGAATTGGACGTTTAGATTTTCTGGCAACTTAATAAAAAATAATAAATAAATTAAATAACTTAATAACTTAAATAAACTTAATAAAGTTAGGACAGAACCATGTTTCCCACTGTGAAGCGGCCCCAGCAGTCTGGAACCATCCAGGAACTGAGGAGAGTTTGGAGATGACTCATGTCCCAAACTTTACAGATGTAGGATCTAAAGGTTTTCAAAAGTCCCGTCAGACTTTAGTGCTGGATTTAGTTTATTTTTTATTGAGCACTTTGGACTGCACTTCAGCACCAAACCAACTACACAAATCAATGCATGTATATTATTACAATATTATTCCATTATTTTTAAATGGTTGCAGATTTTTTACCTCTGAGCAAGTCAGTCTTTTGAAAATGTTCTTTGTCCACTCAGTCCTCTTCCTGACTTGTTGCTTATGAACCTAATTAGCTGCAAAATGCTTCTCCAGCTGTTTCTTCTTTGTACCTCTGACTTTTACGGTACAAACTGTTATTGTCCCTGTCACAACTATTTGAAGTTTATTGATAGCATGCATGCTAACATGAACCTTTTCTCTGATTTTTGCACATTCAGCAACATTGTTAGTATTTCTTAGTAATTATTACAAAGATAAAGCTTTTTAACACAAGTACATCGATTCTGCACGTTCTTGACTTTGAATTTAAAAATTGCAGTGACACAGTACGCTCAAAACACAAAAAGAATTCTACTAAATATCTGTAGATCTTGAATTGTGTCGAGGATTACTGAGAAAATCCTTCACAAAACAGAGCTCAGACTGTGTTTGTCTTCATGATCCCAAACAGCTTGGGATTTATTATACAGCATGTTCACAAATACTGTCCAATCCTGAAGAGAAAGCCAAGAGCTGTAACAAACCGCCGCCGCAGAAACTGTTAGTGGAAGAGCCTCATGAGAGGGGAGGTGGCTCTGCTCCTGAACTGGAGGCAGAACGTGCCCTGCAGCTGCAGAGTCTAAGCAGATGTTGTCTAAGACGTAGTTTAGATCTCAGTCTCAGTCTGCTGCTGCCTCCAGGCTGTGCAGCCTCACATCTTCTGTCTCTCTTTGTTTATCAGGCCTGTCTCCAAAGAGTCCCGCTAGAGAGAGAAGAGAAGAGCCCTGACCATCCCTGACACATGTTTCATCGTCTCTCACATGTGCTGACACTGGGCCTTTTTCAAATGCTATCTCCTCCCTAGCTCTTTATAATTCTTCTTTTCTCCAATGGGCATTAATGTGTTGAATGATCAATTTGAGTATTTGAGTGGAAACATGGAGAAACATCCTCAGTCTGGATTTACAATCCAGTTCACATCCAGTCAAATAAGCAGCTGAAAACATCCCATGATGGACTCGAATGATGTCTTTTCAGCCGCTAAGGGTCATTCTCAATACACACTTTGGCCGCTAACAGATCATACAAAATGTTGCAATATTGCATGAGATTGAGTATAATGTTATCTACAAGGTTTGACTAAACCAGCTACAGACTGATGAAGCCTTCTGGATGGAGGGCGAAACATCAAAGAGAAGCTGTAGATGACCTGACTGAACATTGTTGGATGTTATACCTGGATTACTGAGCATGGACTTTGGTAAACTAGCTACAGTTTCACTATGATTTTAGTTTCAAACTCTAGCACGAAAGGTGGTGGGCCAAATAAATAAAGTGCTGTGTGTCGTCATCATCGTATGTTACCATACACTGGTGAAACTGGTTCTCTGTATTTAACCCATTGCACCTGGGATGCACCCAGGTGGAGCAGTGAGCAGCTATGTGGGCACCCGGGGAGCAAATGAGGATTGGGTGTCTTGCTCAGAGACACCATGACATGTGGGAATGGCTGGGGATCCAAGGTCGGCTGCCCTGCCTCTACCCCATCTCGGCCCCCAAAGATGCTTCCCTAACCCGAACCGTCCTTCAGGGAACATTAAGCTTCAATTCTTTCAGAAAACCCATAAAAAGTTCCAATGCAGTCTTATCAACTACAAACCGAATTCCCAAAAATTTGGGACATTAAACAAATTGTGAATAAAAACTGAATGTAATGATGTGGAGGTGCCAACATCTAATATTTTATTCAGAATAGAACACAAATCACAGAACAAAAGTTTAAACTGAGAGAATGTTTCATTTTAAGGGAAAAATCTGTTGTTTCCAAATTTCATGGCGTCAACAAATCCCAAAAAAGTTGGGACAAGTCCATTTTTACCACTGTGTGGCATCCCCCCTTCTTCTTCCAACACTCAACAGACGTCTGGGGACAGAGGAGACCAGTTTCTCCAGTTTAGAAATAGGAATGCTCTCCCATTCATGTCTAATACAGGCCTCTAACTGTTCAATCGTCTTGGGCCTTCTTTGTGGCACCTTCCTCTTTATGATGCACCAAATGTTCTCTATAGGTGAAAGATCTGGACTGCAGGCTGGCCATTTCAGTACCCGGATCCTTCTCCTACGTAGCCATGATGTTGTGATTGCTGCAGAATGTGGTCTGGCATTATGGTGTTGAAAAATGCAGGGTCTTCCCTGAAAGAGATGACGTCTAGATGGGAGCATATGATGTTCTAGAACCTGAACATAGTTCTCTGCATTAATGGTGCCTTTCCAGACATGCAAGCTGCCCATGCCACAAGCGCTCATGCAACCCCATACCATCAGTGATGCAGGCTTCTGAACGGAGCGTTGATAACAACTTGGGCTATCCTTGTCCTCTCTGGTCCGGATGACATGGCGTCCCAGTGTTCCATAAAGAACTTCAAATCGTGACTCATCTGACCACAGAACAGTCTTCCATTTTGCCACACTCCATTTTAAATGACCCCTGGCCCAGTGCAAACGTCTGAGCTTGTGGAGCTTGCTTAGAAATGGCTTCCTCTTTGCACTGTAGAGTTTCAGCTGGCAACGGCAGATGGTAAGGTGGATTGTGTTCACTGACAATGCTTTCTGGAAGTATTCATTCATTCTGTTATTTCCTTGACAGTGGCATTCCTGTTTGAGGTGCAGTGATGTTTAAGGGCCCGGAGATCACGAGCATCCAGTAGAGTTTTACGGCCTTGACCCTTACGCACAGCGATTGTTCCAGATTCTCTGAATCTTTTGATGATGTTATGCACGGTTGATGATGATAACTTAACAGTCTTTGCTATTTTACGCTGGGTAACACCATTCTGGTATTGCTGCACTATCTTTCTGCACAACAATGGTGGAATTGGTGATCCTCTTACCATCTTGGCTTCTGAGAGACACTGACACTCTGAGAAGCTCTTTTTATACCAATCATGTTGTCAATTGACCTAATTAGTGTTAATTGGTCTTCCAGCTGTTCGTTATATGCTCAGTTTCCTTTTTCCAGCCACTTATTGCTACTTGTCCCAATTTTTTTGGGATTTGTTGACACTGTGAAGTTTTGAATCAACATATTTTTCCTTTAAAATGTTACATTTACTCAGATTAAACTTTTGATCTGTCATCTATGTTATATTACAAATATAATATTGACATTTGCCATCTCCACATCATTGCAATCAGTTTTTATTCACAATTTGTTTAGTGTCCCAACTTTTTTGGAATCCGGTTTGTATATACAAAGTAAACAATTCATCTTGTGCTTCTAGGTTTTAGATTTTTGGCAACTCCGTTGACTAATCAAAACTAAATATTAAGCTAACCAAAACGTATTTTTGTAATAATTAAACCTTTCTGTGTGTTCCTGGTTCTGTTGGCATCAGCTCTGCCTCAAACACCGTCCCATTCATCCCCTAACGTTGGGCCCAGTTTCTTCAGTGGGTCACGCCGCCTTATTTACTGCTGTTTAATCATCTGTGCTCCATCTTGTTACGGTTGGTTCTGCTGTGTGAGTCAAACTAACTGAGAGGAGACTTGGACCAGTCTTTACAGGCAAATGTTATCTGACTATAGACACAAAGGTAAACAAGTTATTGGACCATGACCAGTCACCTTCTCTGCCTCCTTAAACTTAAATTCCTGTTTGATCTTATTTCTTTCTCCTAGATTTCCTGAATGTCCAGTGTGCTCTGTCAAGGAGCTAATTGAAGCAAAAGCAGTCATTTAAACATTCTTATTCTTATCAAATGCAAATGATTCTGTGACCACCAGTCGAGCATGTCTCGACAGAATGCACGTGGCCTGCTGACCTTCATGTCAGAGTTTTAGACCAAAACCATCTTGTGTAACGAATGGACAGAGCTGCAGTCGTTTTGGTTAAACCTTAAAAAAATAACCAATCTTCACTTCTTCACTGTCTCCCATCCCGAACAAGCACAAAGGAGACAGTGGGAAGAAAAAGCTCCAGCAGAACCAGGCTCTGGATGAGCGGCCATCAGCTTCAACCAGCTGGAGTCTGAGAGGAACAGGAAGGAGAAACAAACGAACACAGAAGGGCAGGTCCAGGTGAACTTTCTACAGGAGGAAAGACAAGAACACGTGTAGAAATAATTACAAATACAAAACAGGTTTAGTAGAGCAAGTCAAGACAGAAGCAGAGTGAGGACATGTGGACAATTTGTCCTCCAGCTGTCTAAGTCTATAGCAGCAGAACTAAGGGACAGCTCAGGAAACCCAAGCCGACCCTAACTATAGGATTTATCAAAAAGGAAAGTCTTTATCCCAGTCTTCAAACTGGACAATGTGTCAGCCTCGTGGACAGAAACTGGAAGTTGGTTCCACAAGAGAGGAGCCTGAGAACTGGAAGATCTTCCTCCCATTCTGCTGCTGGAAATATCTGCAGTCTGAGCGCAAAGTGCTCTGTCAGGAAATTATGGAACAATAAGATCTGTACTGAACATTCAACAATTTTACATGTACATCCAATGATTATTTCCAAGAAGATTAATTAACATCTGTAGAGTGCTTCATGAGATATTTCGCTAACAGACAGACTCGTGAACACAGATATTTTTGTCTGGCTTTGCCTTTCATCAGACGGCAACTGTCACATGAGGAGGATGAGTTAGTTCATCAAAAATCACTAAATATAAAACTGGATTTTCTTGTTAAAAAACAGTAGTCAAGCAGAAACATCTAATTCCCAGTGCAGGAAATAACTCCCATCTTCTGAAGCTGCAGACGTGGACTGGTCCAATCGCTCGGGCTTAGTGGCACCAGCAGGAATCTTTTATGGTTATCAATGAGCAGCAGCCTTGCCCCAAAGCACACAGGGAACATTGGCTACTTTACTTGTTGCTGTATAATTTGCAGGATTTCAAACCTCTGCATGTTCAGCTACGACCTGCACACTGAGATAACATGCTTGCCTTCAGACGCTCGTTGCAGTTTGACGACACCGCGGCCGGTTCATGCAGCTCAGGAGGAAGAACTGACAGGAGAGAAAATCAGTGAACCGCCTCAAGAATGTATGTATGCTGCGTCTTCCTGGGTGCTGGTGCACGAGTCAGTCACTAGTGCACAGCACATCTGTGCATGTCCCATCTCCCCCGCAGCTCCTTCAATACATTACAGTGATGGACGTGTGTCAGGTGATGAGGACAAAGTCAAGCCACTTACACCAGTTAGTTGCTGCACGGCACCTACGCAGTTCATGTGAAAGGAGAGATACGCTGAGGTAAAAGTGTTGATGGGTTTTCTTGGAAAGGACAGACCTCTTCCCACAGATCAGCTGTTAAATTTGTTGAAGTGAAAATCAGCTCTTCTTCCTCCAAGAAGCTGCCGTGCGTCTGTCCGCTGTGAAAATATTCCATTTGGTGATCAAGCCTTTCTTGAACAATATTCCTCTGGGTGTGCTTCCAGTTTGGAGAGTGTTTTGTGTTCTGCTGGTTTGTGGAGAAGGCATGAGTGCTTCTGACAATTTGTGCTGACATATCACACACACACACACACACACACACACACACACACACACACACACAC
>NC_056512.1:46173034-46177572 GCF_014905685.2 Nematolebias whitei | reverse complement strand
CACACACACACACACACACACACACACACACACACACACACACACACTGCAGTGTAGCAGATGTTTCAGCTAAGGCTGGGTCATCCTGTGTGGGGCCAACAAATGTGCCTTTTATTAACTGTTGTGTTGCACAAGCGTGCACGTAATGACGACATACTGGGAGCTGTGGGTTTTTCACTGGACACACTATCATTTCTTCGAAGCCTTTTGTGAGAGGATTGGAGAAAACATTAATACAAAAATGATAAAAGCTAGACTTTTAAGGCAAATATATCAGAATCAATATATTTATTTACATTAAAGACTTTTGAGCTACTTCATCATGAACTGGTTTTGTTAATTTTGCAAAGAAAACATATTAAAGTTAAAGACGTAAAACAAACTATGGAAGTCTGAAAATCATCCAATGCATTTATTTAATTCATTATTTATTTGTCCTGAGCTGGTTCTGCTGGAGGTTTCTTCCTGTTAAAGGGAGTTTTTCTTCCCACTGTCTCCACTGTGCTTGCTCAGGATGGGAGACTGCAACGAAGCCAAGATTCATCTTGTCTGCTGGATTCTTAGATAGAGAACTTTACTAATTATGTGAATGTTCCTGTAAAGTCCCTGAGACAACTTGTTGTGATTTGGTGCTTTAGAAATAAACTGAATTGAACTGAATTTATTCAGAATTTGAGACCATGTAAAGAATTGAGTTTAAGGTTTTTTGGTCAAACATGAAAAATTCTGTTCTGCACAATCTATAATGACACATTTTAGCTGTTTAATTGACTGATGTAGTAATTGTGTTTTTAATGTCCATCAGCTGTGTTGGCCATCTTTAATTGGATTGACTCTAATAGTTAATTATTACCAGCTGTATATTAAAATATTTTATACTGAAAGTTATAATAAAATCCATCCAGTTGTCAATACAATTTGCTAACATGAAGCCCCCATTCTTTCATTTCTATTCTGTAAGTGACTTTATTTAAATCTGCTGTATTATAAACAGACACAATGTAACTTCTTATAATTAATTATCTTAGCAACTTCCATCGTTTTGCTTCTTGTTTCTGGGTCGTGAGCAGCTGGTACCGATCTCCAGCAGGCACTGTCTGGGAGGCGAGGGACACCCAGGACAGATGACAAGTCCATCACAGGAGACAAACAAGACAAACATTCACACCCAGGAACAATTTAGAGGAATCCTTTAACAGCTGTCACAAAAAATCTGCAAACAAATATCATTGCAGCACTTTTGTGTTTTATTAATATTTGACTTGAAAAGTGATGTTCAAAGCTTCTCAAAAACAAAAGTCAATCAAAAACACGTGAAATGAGAATTACCTTTTTCTTTTTTACAGTTTGTTTTTCCCAAAAGCTAATTTCCCTCCTGTTACTGTTTTACAGCAGCCGCCCATGTGTAACTGTCAGAACCATTTTGTGAAGCTAATAACAGTTCTCTTCAGGGTTCAAAGAGACATTCAGGAGTCTTCTTTAATTCAGTTTGTAAATTTAAGGCTGACACACTGATTACACAAATGCAGCATCATGTAGTAAACGCTACAAAATGTCATTATGGAAGTGACTCTCTTGAAAGGGAGACTTCTGCTGGCTTCACAACAATTTGTGGTTTCTTTTTTTATTCCAAAGCGTCCATTAGGCACAACTTAACAGATTGAACGGACTGATTAAATGTTGCCATGGTGATGAAACTAAAGAAAACTAGCTTTAGCTCCGTCATTAAACTGAAGCATTTAAAGGGGATTTTGCCTTGCAGTTCTGCAGCACCACAATCTGCTCCATGAAACGGAGTCAGACCTCTGTGGGCTCCTTGAAAACACTTTGCAACGGTATGTGTGATGAGGAGTAATCACTGACGCCTCTGCCTGAACGTCAGTGCTGTGAAGAGAGTACATCACAACTCACGTTGTTTAACCCCATAAAACACCTTGACAGGGCGTGTGTTCCTCTAGATCTGGGCTGAGGTTCATCTAAAGTGGAACTGGACAACAGCTAAAAACAAAACACAACATTCAGCCGGCTTATTTTCTACTGGATCTTTAAGATTGTAGCAACTTTAAAAAGATAATCAGATTCAAGTTTTTTTCAGTGAAATAAACTTTAGTTACTACAAAACAAACCAAATGTCTTCAAAGTAAATCTTCAAAACGAGAGTTTGAGTTTCATATTACTATTTATATTGTCACTTGTTCAAATTAGCGCATCATGTCCTGGCTGCTTAAAAAGCAAAACATTAAAAAATGATGTAGCATTCCTTGAAGAAATGCACATCATGCATCATAATCTATAAAATAAAATCACGGTATAGTCACTTTTGTATTGGATGATGTTTTATGCTTTAGAGGTGCATATAAAATTAATGTTCTGAAATATTTGTTAAATTCTGTCCAGCTGTTCAAGAAATGTTTTCTAACAGACCAAGAATGGCAGTAATTAATAAAAGGCAACATTTTCAGAAGAGACTTTGTGCATGCTGTTAGTGCTCGTGTGTTCTGGAGCAGTCTCAGCTACTACCACACACACGTTTAATGAAGTATGTGTCACCTTGAGATGAGTCGGCACAAACAGTAAACCAGCTGTAGAAATACACCAAATGATCCTGATGCAAGTTTCATTAAATGTGTGCAGTGGTTACAACTCTTGGGCTGAGTCTAGGAGGCACAGGCTAATCACCCAGTAACAGCCCAGTACAAGAATTTATTCTTCTAAAAGTTTGGGGCGTTACACACAGAAGGGAAGCGGCCAAGGCCAAAACAACAAACAAACAAACAGTCCCTTCTGCCTAGAAAACAAAATCACCTCTTATTTAACTAAACTAAAACTACAATTCCTAAGATCCCTGGTCACAAAACAGGAGAAAACTTGGTTTAAAAAAATGGAGGAGAACCTCCACCAAACTTCCCATCTAAGCAAAAGTACTTAGAAAATACTGCATCAGATCATGAAGATCAGAAATATCAACTCAGAGTGGCTAAAATACTTTACACAGAGTTAATTAATGCCCGGGGGAGAGGAAATGTCCAAGTGAAAAGGATCTGAAGCTTTTATGCCGTCCACTGATGAGGAGGAAGTGATTCCAGGTGTGCAGCGTGGTGAGACAGCAGACCTGCTAACGAGCTCAGGAGGAGAAAGGTTGTCTTCTAGTACGAGAACCTCTAGAAATCAGCAGCAAGTGGTTCATGAGATATTTTACCAACAGAAAGACACAAACATGGCAGCAAACAATTTGTTTAAACTTTGTTTAACAACTGGAGGTGTTTTAAGGTGATCGTTCTTCGTTTGGCCTCATGCTCGTTTTTACTTTACATTTTTACGAGACTTCTATTTAACAAAACGTTCAGTGAAACACCAAAGAGTGCAGCGTATTGTGCATATGCATGCACGTTTCCACACGCCTCCACATTTTATGTCTCATATAACTTGTTTGATGAACGAACAGTAAAGCCTACATTCTGTGGTAGATGTACGTAGAAAGGTCCTGCTGAAACCTTCTAGACTGGAGGTTTCGTCAAACGTGTTCCCCAGTAAAACAACGGTGTGAGGCTTTTAGCTGTCTGCATGCAGCCACAGAGAATGACATATGGCAGGCTGAGTGATGTGCAACAAATCACACTTACTGTAGGTGAGTGCAATCTCTGCCTCCACTTTCATGTCTCATAAATGATGCATGGCAGCCAAAAGAAAACATCTGGATTACCGAGGAGGGACGAAGCATACCTTTTAAACTCCACGTTTAAGTGCACTTAAAAATAAGAGAATGTTCTTGTCCGCTGTCTGTCACATGGCTGAGGACTGTTCGAGCATTTAGTAGAGTAGGTTGAAAACACCACTTGACTTGTTTAACTTTGACCTGAAAACACAAATCTATTTTAAAACGCTGCATAAATCCACAACAAGCAGGTTAGAAGGGCCAAGCGGGGACAGGGCGGTCGAGTCCGGGCGGTAGGTTAAAGTTCAGGCAGACGGTCACCAAAGCCTGATTTATTTAGTGACGGCATCTACTTCAACTTTGTGGAGGGATTTCTTGAACACAATGAATGAGACACGTGTGGACACAGTGGTGATATTGAAAGATTATTATTAATAATAAGTTTAGCAGAGAACTATGAGACTTAAAGTCTGGAAGTTACAGAAGTGAAACATGGAGAGTTTAGATTGCACTAGTTACAAATCTCAAAAAGGTGTAATCCCACCTGGAAGGAATATTTACACAAAGTTATTTTCTAACAGGCTTGATAAACACACACAGTAGTCCCCCATCTATCGTAGCCCCCCCCCCCCCCCCCCCGTGCTTTAAGTGAAAACCTGTGAAGTAGGTACGGTATGTTTCTTTTAGTATTTATATATATTTGAGGCTTTATAAACTCTTACCACACTCTTGCAATGTTCTCTTGAACCTGTAGCTCCTCACCAGGCTCGGCAGAACTCACAGCAACAGCTCTCGATCCAGTCGACCCAGTTCGTTTCTGCACACTGCCCTGCAGCAACAAAGCCCAAAATCAGTCCTCTGGATTATTGAGCCTGCATCAGGA
>NC_056512.1:46162862-46173024 GCF_014905685.2 Nematolebias whitei | reverse complement strand
CCTCTGGATTATTGAGCCTGCATCAGGATAGTTCTCTAAACTCTTAACCTACTCATTTGAACAACATACTGACAGAATATGTAACTAATACATTTTACTTACAAGTATGTCCCCAGAGCTCTTGGGTTCACCGCTGAGACTGGAGGTCCGGTTCTGGTCTAAGCACATGGGGGGGTGGGGGGTGGGGGGGGCAGACCTTCTGCTGGCCGGCGTGGGACTAAGTGGTCAAATTGAGTCCAAGTCTGGATGAAAAAGGTGCCCAAGGGCTACAATAACAGCTCCGGATCTTAGGCGTGCGTCCCCACTTAGAAGTCCACGTGGACCGGCTACCAGCTCTCAAGATTCACCGATGGGCCTGGTTCTGATCCAGTTCTGATCCAGTTTGGTGGACTCTGTGCAGCTTCTCTGCATCCGCTGGACGCCGATCAGATCAAAACTTTACTTCTGCTTTTTGTTTCAGCAGAAGGAAACGGGGCTTCTGGGCAGGGCCCTGTTGTCTTCTGGGAAATGTGGTCGTTATGTGCAGGAATAAAGTGGAGGCTTACTGAGAGAAAACTACAAAATGGTGGTGCCTGTCCCAATCATTATCATTGTTTTGTCATTACCGTTTTCACAACCACATGAGTACAGTACAGTGATATTACTGTACTCTCCACAATCGTGTGTCTTGTACAATTTGTGGACGTCCACAAACCGTGATAGAGTGAGTCCATGGAAGTTGAACCGTGAAGTAGTGAGGGACTACTTTATTCCTGTCACTCCTTGTAGGAATGTGGAGTTTTAGGCTAAGATAATAAATTATATCATTAGGGCCACATTGTTGAGTTGTGAATCAGCTTTAACTTCTACCACATGGAGTTAAGCTCAATATCTGTCAAATTGATTGTGTAGTAGTGTGTTGTAGTACGTAAATCCAATATTTCTGAGTGTTTCCTTAAAAGTTCATGAGATGTTTTAGTATTGGACAGACACACACGCAGTGAAGGGCAATGATTAAAAGGAATATGATAGAGTCTGCTTACTTATCAAATAAGATGAGAACATTCAGCACTTTACATCTGAATGTTCTTTAAATGAACAAATAAAAATAAATCAAGTTGAACTGTCCTTACATTATATCCTGATGCATGCTCCATACATTAGTTGAGACACTGTTCAAATCTACCAAAATAAAATGCCCTGCATTGGAGACCTAAGGTTCTGCACAGTACACACGACACTGCTGCACTGGAAACAGGTTAAATAACTGAAGGAGGAAGAGGAGGAATAAATCAAACGAAGGCTTTTCTGACTGAAGCAACCAGTGAGATTTAGTTAAAAATGAACTTTGCCACTGGGTTGTTCAGGAGGAGGTTTCATTTCTCATCATATATTACAAATGGAGTAACATGTAGTGGTTGCACCTTTCATTCAACTTTGAGAGATTTACACTGATGAAGCTGCCAAAAGTGCAAACCTGGTAGATGCTAGTGTAAGTGCAACCACGAGATTCTTGAGTTCACAGTCCTGATGCATATCCAAAGTTTTTGTCTGGCAGAGATTATTGGATTAATATGGTTTAGGTAAGAATAATCCAGCAGTTGTGAACAAATCGCCATAAAATAATGACAGCGCTGCAGCAATAACTTACGAGAACTGGGAAACGTTCAGTCAGGTCATCTGGACGGTTTAAATTTTTTATGCTGAGACGTTTCACCCTCCATCCAGAAGGCTTCATCAGTCTGAGGACGCACCAAACCATCTTAGCACCAACACAACTGGTTCTTTTTCACTTTGAAGTAAGCTGTTGGGTGAGAATCAGGTTTTTATGGTGTTTCCTCTGACTGACGAAGCCTTCTGGATGGAGCGAAACGTCTCAGCACAAACAAACAAAAAAACTGTCCAGATGACCTGACTGAACATTTTTGGATTTTATACCTGGATTATTGAGCATGGGCTTTGGTGTTTTGGTCAGGACCAACACTGTATTTCAAAAGAGATTTTAGAAATTTTGTTGATTTACCAAAATCCAGCCCAATGGTCAGATCTAGTAAAGAAGAAGAAGATTTCTGTTGAATGTAAAAATAGTTCTGTTGAATGCTAAAGAATACTGACAGATACAATAAAACTGTCCCACATCCTCCATGGACCTCCATGGTCCATTTTACTAAAAGAGTAAAGTGATTTACGGGTGAAACATCAACTGAATTTATTGAATGTAATGATGTGATTTGATTGTATCCATACTTCCCATCATGCTCTTTGTTCTTGTGTTTTGGAGTTTATTCTTTCACTTTTATTTCATTATTTTTTGCAGATGAATATTAGCCCATATGGGACAATCTAACAATTGATCAGTTGGAGCACACGTGTTGATTAATGTACACAGTCTTGAGTTTCAGGGGTTTTTCATCAAAAAGCACAAAATATCACCCAAACGAGAGCGAGCATGTTTTCCCCAGACGCATGCTTTAGGTCCAGCGACCTGCAGCACTCCTCTTCCTTTTGTGCAGCAGGTAGAACATGACAAGAGTAGAGACACAGCCGAGTGCGAGCCCTCTCACGTGTTGTTATCCCTGCCAAGGTTGGCCATCAAGCAGAATAAATCAAAGCACATATGAGAGAAAAATAATTCACATAACCAAGAACTGGCACATAAACTCTCTGACAACAAAGCTGTCCTATCCTGCAAATACATTTCAGATGGTGCGTGTTTCAACTCTGGAGGTTCCACTCATTTTCTACGGACTAGGATGGAAGTATACCTCTAAATATCTTACTTCTCTGCCCTTTTTCCACTTCCACTCAACTCGTATTAGATGTTAAACTCTCTTGAGGGAACACAAGATCAAGAAGAGATGAGCGAGAGAAGCAATGAGGAGAGAAATGGGCCCACCTCTGTGCCTCAGAATTACTAATGAGACATTAACGCTGGTGTATGTGCAGCTGCCAGAGAAACAAAGGCATTGATTGACAATGATGGATCCTACTGTTGCAGTCTGACACAAAGGAAATCAATGAAAGGATCATAGAATATATTGCTTTACTCTGACTGAATCCCACCCTCCTCATGCCTTAGACCCACCTCAATGTTTTGACAGAAAAAAAGCTGCCTAATGTGACTATTTCATTTATGAAATGCATTTTATTGTTGCAACAATTCTTGCAGTGTCCAGGTTGGTATACACTAGTCCCTCGCTAAGTCTCGGTTCGACACACAGTCGGCTGATTGATGGATGAGCTGCCAGATCGGAATGGATTGGTTATTTAAAGAATTTATTTTAAATTATTTAGCACCTGCTGCACCTGTGTGCAGCCCACAGGTGCAGGGAGAAGCTCCCTTCTGCAGTGGAGAAGTGGGCGTGGCCAAGAGTGCTGGCAGGTGTCTTTTGCACTGAAAGCCCTGCCTCTAAAATGTCCACATAGAACTTCTGTATTGACAAATGACAATAAAGAACATTAAAATTGGGTTTTGACAAACTCATCGATAAAACTAAAACATTTTGTCAACGCAAACGAGGACAAGGAGTCAGGTGTCTCTCTCTCTCTTTGAGTTTACTGTTTGTTGCATGCGTGCTGCGGGTGACACGTGTCCAGAGCGTCATGAAAACAGCAGCGGAGGAGATGGAGTTATTTATTTATCGTCTCAGCAGCAACAGGGAGCGACATGGTTCAAGCTCCCAAAACAACAAGGCAGTCATATTTCATATTTCATATTTCAGTCCCCGAGGCTCAGTGGGATTAACCGTTAGAAATAAAAGTTGAATGAATGTGTTCATAACTTTATTATTAGTAAACCTGCGAGTTGCCAGATCCCAGAATGCACCATGTCAAAATAAGAGAGTTCAAGGATCTTGTTCCGGCAAGGTCCGGTTCAAATTAAGCACTGTATATCTTTTTATAAAACTAAAACAAACAACTACTCACAACTATTCATACTTTGTGGTTTTTCACTTATGGTGGTGGTGGAGGGGGGGGGACTGAGAACGGAACCCCCCAGGATTAACGAGGGACTACTGTATTTGAATTAATTGAAAATACCGTCAGTTATCGTGACCAAGCATAAGTGGTGATAAAAATGGAGTCGTTTGTTTTTCATTGAAACGTTCTTTCTTTGTAAAGTGTAACTTGGTGTCATTTCTGATATTAAACTCTCAAACTCTTCTTAATACGTCAGATGGATCAAAGCAGATGTCTGATGCAAACTGGGTTACTGGTTGCACAACTTAAGGACAAACTGATGTTGCTCTTCTTACAAAAACTAAGAAAATAAAATGATCTAGGTGATGATGCAACGCAGGTTTTTTAAGGGATGTCCCATCTTGTGTGAGAAATAACTTTGTTCTTTTCTAAACAAGCTTCTGTAAACCATCACTAATAAAATAGAATGCTGCAAAAACATGTGATCTCACATTACAGTCACATGTGTTACGTTAATTTTTATTGTGACACTTCACAACAGATGTGCTGTCAGGGCACTTTACAAAGAAGGAATAAGACCATATCATAAATCCAGTTTAATTCAAACGTTGCACAGTCAGGTGACTCTAATTACAACACAAAACAGTCAGAATCAGTATGTTACAAAATAACAGATTGTAAATAGTTGTTTAAATATGGATGAGACAATGCCCAAGCATGCACAGGGACCCAGTGGAACGGAAGAACATCCTTAAAGAGGAAGAAACCTCCAGCAGAACGATGCTCAGGTGAGCAGACATCGATTAGCTGCAGGTTGAGACGACAGGAAGTGAGACAGGTAACCACAGGAACCCTGGGCCAGACATTGTTTTATGGGAAACACTAACAGGGAAACATAAAGGCAGAAAGGTTAATGGCAGCAATCGTTGCAAATGTACACAGAGAAACAGATCCACATGTTTAGTGGATCCTCCGTGATCAAGTCTCTGTGCCTCTTTCCACCACAGCACCATCCCTTTCAGGCTATCACTCTGCAATTTGCCAAAGTGTTAACTCAATTTGTCAAATATTTTCACAGCCAAAGTGTCATAACTGTAATAACTTATTGCCTGATAATCATATATGTTGAAATTTAAACTTAATAAAAAAAATTCAACAAGCTTTTTCTGTAAATGACTTGATTTGTGGGCAGCACGGTGGCGCAACTGGTAGAGCTGCTGCCTCTCAGCGAGCAGGTCCCTGGTTCAAACCCCGGTCCAGGGGCCTTTCTGGGTGGAGTTTGCATGTTCTCTCCGTGCATGCGTGGGTTTTCTCCGGGTGCTCCAGTTTCCTCCCACAGACCAAAAACATGCATGTTAGACTGATTGGTAACTCTAAATTGTCCCTAGGTGTGAGTGAGAGAGTGAATGGTTGTTTGTCTCGTTTGTCTCCATGTGTCCCTGTGATGGACTTGAGACCCGTCCAGGGTGTACCCCGCCCCTCGCACAGTGATTGCTGGACATGGGCACCAGCGACCCCCGTGACCCAAAATGGAACAAACGGGTAAAGAAAATGGATGGATGGATGGACTTGATTTGGTTCTAAACCAATTGAAGCTCATTTCAGGAGTGTAGTGCAACTGCTGCGCGTCAGAGACACGGTTAGGATTATCTGTACCGCATTTTTCTGACTCCCGTTAAGAGAAACAAGTTCACGTTGACAGATTTTTGAGCGCCGTGTACCACATAAAATCAGTTCGAGGTCAGTAAGCACAACCAGAGGTTGTGCACAAGATGCACAAGTTGCACCTGATCTCAAGGCTCACTGTTGATGTTTGAGAAAATTAAAGGATTCTAAGTGAAACATATAGTCTGAAAAATATGGAGATAAAAATCCACAGACAAATTTTTAAACTTTAAAACACACGGTTAGGAGTTTGCTTTCACGTTCCATGGATACTGTCATCTGTAAATTACTAAGAAAGGTTTAAAAATGTGTCTTCTTACAAAAGTTTAAAATGTACATTGAGCATGCATGAGGACGTAAAATGCACGGTGACTCGCCTTTTCATTGAGTAACATTTGGTTCTAATTATTGAGCTGAGTAAAAAAAGTTTTATTAGAGATGACAAGTTTCTTTAAACAGACTTGGATTTGGTTTGCAATGATTCACTCACAACTGAATAGCACATGGATTTGTTTGATGCACAATAACACTAGAGACGCATCGGAACAAGAAAACTCTCATGGCAGTAAAAATTGTTGGAAATGCAACAAAAGACTGGTGAAGACTAGAACCTCCACTGGTTTGGATCAATTTAGGAACCTACTAAAAACAGTGCCTCGTAAAGTCAAATACATTTTGAGAGACTGGGTCTGAACTGAGAGCTACTCAGTTCCTGGATGAGTGAAGGGAGCTCTACTTTATTGCTGCTGCTTCTTCGGTTATCTGCCGTGATTACTGAAAGGAGGAAAAGGCCCAAAGTAAAGACTTCCTCTTGCTGCCTGTAGCTTCATCAGACTTCAAAATCATTACTTGCCACTGAAACCTTTTAATGAAGCAACACTGGCAAGACCTGGCAACATGAAGGCACTGAATAAGACACTTCGCTGGTTACCGTGGTCATTCCTTCAGGCCTGATTGGAGGAAACGGGGAATACGAAGCTTATTATAAGCTTATTATATATATATATACAATACTCACATTTAAGGCATCAGCATTGGTTTTAATGTTAATTAGATTAAATTTTTCATGCAGATATCAACAGCCAAGTAATAATGTGGTGCTCCTTGCACAAGGCAGGGACAGTGTTACGCAACATGCTTGATAAAAATGATTTTGTCCCCTAGAGCTCGGTAAATTGAACCATGAAACGCAACACCCGCCCCAGAGCCCATCTCTTACAGACAACAATACCCAAACAGCCGTTTATCTCAAGTTACTTTCTACTCTTTGTATTATAGATGATGTTTGTCGATTTTCCCTTTTTAATAATTCAATTCATTCAAAGGAGCAAAGTACGTTAATCATCCGTCACGTTGCAGCAAAAGAAAGGTGCTAAAAGGCCTTTTGTTGTACAGTGGTTTGAAATGCACAGTTTGATTACATACACTGCCAATATTCTCGTACAGAAAGAAAAGGCAGACCTCTCTTAGGCCAGGGTTTGCTGAGTCATGACTATTCATCCTCCGAGCCCGTGACATTGGCGCCTTCGCTGCAGAGTAAAAGCAGCGCTTTGCACTGTGATTTATTGAGTGGGCCTGCTGCAGTGGGAAGCGGGGAGGATGAAGTGCTCTCACCTGGAAAGTGAGGCTCGCTGTGGTCTGAGAGGATCTTTTTTCCTCCCCGAGGTTTCGCTGCTCATGTTACTGTAAAAAGAGCCAATGAGGTCTGAATGATTCCATATTCATGAGTGACTTAATGAACAGTTGCAGGGATTGTGTCTACAGAGGCTGTTTAATTCTCTACATTTATCCGTTTTGAATAAATGAATGGACAAGAATGAGTAAAGCAGCAAGTTGGGATGCTGACCACTTGTTCTGTATAATGAATACAGAGGAAACGTGCTTTTCTGCAGGTTGCTGTAAACAGCTTGCATACATGCTGTGTTATTCCAGCGTTGCAGCCTTGCAGCATTGTGTGTTAGCGTGTGCACGGTGCAGCCGCATGAGTCTCACAGTCCCTGCACCCGCTGAGATACGTGAGATGAACGGGGGGGGGATAACGCTTGTGATTTTTCATGTCAGATCATGTCCCAGATATGCATCACCTTGGCAGTGACTGTTTGCTGTGTTCTCCATCTTACGCTTGAATCTTTAACACATTTCAGGCGCCCGGGCTCCACACGGCAACTCTTTCAATCCAGGCTGGTTCATGCGTAATAATAGAGTTAAATAAGATCATCTTTATGGCACTACGTCATCCTGACAGCCTCTGCAAACACCACTAAGACTTTAAAGGTTCTCACCAGAGGTGCAGCAGTTCTGGGTTCTCCAGGTCTTTGAAATCTCTCCTGATCCCGTCAGTTAAACTGCAAACCTCTCGATAAGGCAGAATCACATCTTTATTTAGAGCCCCGCCTCTAAAATGTCCACAGACAACCTGCGGTGGCTTAGCCAACATTAGCCAATGCACTTAGCTGTGCCCAGCACAAAGTTGCAGTACTGACCTTAGCACCAACATTTCTTTGTGTATTGAAGAATATGAAGTGATATCACATTGTCCTGGGATTAGAGGTAATTAATACAAGTTCTGGTTTATTTGAGGATGACACGTGTTATTTTTTGTTGTTCACTGTTAAAAACGCCTGAATCTTAAAATCTAAACGTGAAACGTCAGAACACAAAACACATCATGTGCATTTTACTGCTTTTATTTTAGTTGATTTAACTTTTCCTAGATGTTGATTAATGTTATGTGTAATGTTGGTGGCACTCTTGATATTTGATACATTCAAAAGATGTACTGAAGATTTAAAAAACAATATTCCATTAGAAATATGAACAAATGTACTTTTTCATATCTGAACCAGTTGTGTGTGTGTGTGTGTGTGTGTGTGTGTGCGTGTGTGTGTGTGTGTGTTATATTGAATAGCATTAACTGATTAAAAACAATTAGTCCAATAGCTTGGTAGCATTTATTATTTACAAATGCATCATTATTGCACTTGTTTGTATAAATAAAAATTGAATGAATGGATAGTTTTGTTAATTTGTTACAATGAAAATGACCAAATGATTTGATGATTTGTGATTGATTGATTGATTGATTGATTTGTATTGAACGCTTTTTGAATTCAAATGATTTGAAATACAAAATGAGCCACACGGAATGCTGGTTTAGAGAAATCAAAGTAAATTTTGAAGAAACAAGTTCACAGCAGACAGCTCATGTAAAACTGATCAACAAAGTAAAGTATTTAATACCAATATGTTATAAAATACCATATTGTTTCTCTTATTGGTCTGTTGTCCTAATACATGTTCTTCTTTCTATTTGTTGCTTGTCCCTTTTCGGTCCCTGTGAACTTTCTTCAAGTTGCTGTGATGTTCTGGACCATAGTTCTCTGGGCTCTGCTGGTTAATGGGCTTTGACCAGTCTGTGCTGAGTGGCAACTGGTCGGACACGAGAAAAGAACAAGACCGGCTGTAATTTGTCACTTAATTAACGCAACAAGCTCGTGTCGTCTTGAGTTTTAATTAATTGGAAGTTTTGTAAATACTTAATTCTTACTAAATATTTTTCCAGTTTCCCCCCAAAGTCTGAGAACTCACAGAGTTGAGTGTTTGTTCTAGGTGAATGTCAGGTCTGAGTGTGCATGTGTGTCTGTCTCTGTGTCCTTGTGTTCTGGACCTGTAGTGGACAAACAAGTGTCCAGTAGTTTCCTGCCTCTCGCTCATGAAGAACTGGGACTGACCCCGGCTCCTCCACAAACCAGAACGCACAGAAAGTGAGTGCGCCAGAATAAATGGGTGTAATTTAAATTAAATCCAGATGCCAGTTTCCATCAAAAGCATTTTTGTTTCCACTTGTAGAACAAGACATTACGATTGTGCAAGCACACTGCATAGTTGTAGCGTTTTATAAAAGAACTACAGGATGCTGACTTAATTCACTTATTGCCCCTTAGGCTAAAGGAAATGGAGATTTATTTTAAGGCTTTATCGCACAAACCCAGCTAAACTAAACTAAACTGCAGTGTGGTAAAAATGAAAACATTATTTTTTCATTATTTTCTTTTTCATTAAAACCTAAATTTAGTATTTTTTTTTATGGAATAAAATCAATTAGGCTTGCTGGTACAAGCTCAAAGTGAAACTTCACACAGATAAACTTCTTTTGCCCGATTGTGATTCCCAGCTTGACTTCAGATCTAATGATGGCACCGACGACAGGACTCAACTTCAATTATTGCTGAGGCTGTACGTTCTTGTCTGCTGGGAGACCTAAGGGACTGTTTGCAGCCGTGCACACGCTTGGTTTTGGAGAAACTTTATGTGGAAAAAGTACAAGAGTGTCACGTCAATATTTCTATTGCAGCATATGTTTTTACAGATGTCATACGAACTAACTTGTGATGGAAAACTAATTTTACTCTGTTGTTGTGAGAGGCATACGAAGTTCAACTCAATTTTATACATAGCACCAGTAAACACTGCCATCTAAAAAAGTGTATATATATATATGTATATAATATTTATATATACAAACACACATATATACTGTATATATATACAGATAGATAGATAGATAGATAGATAGATAGATAGATAGATAGATAGA
>NC_056512.1:46149827-46162852 GCF_014905685.2 Nematolebias whitei | reverse complement strand
ATAGATAGATAGATAGATAGATAGATAGATAGATAGATAGATAGATACATAGATAGATACATAGATAGATACATAGATAGATAGATAGATAGATAGATAGATAGATACATAGATAGATAGATAGATACATAGATAGATAGATAGATAGATAGATACATAGATAGATAGATAGATACATAGATAGATAGATACATAGATACATAGATAGATAGATAGATAGATAGATACATAGATAGATAGATAGATACATAGATAGATAGATACATAGATACATAGAAAGATGATAGATCTAGACAATTCAGATCTAGATTCAAATCTAAATATCGTCAAAGCATTCCTGTTTTATGACAATATTTCCATAAACAACACATTATGAAATGATCAAGTATGTCACTACCACATGTGCAGCACTCTGCCACACAACCTCTGTAGTATAAGTTATTTATGTGCAGTAGTTATCATGTGCATTTAAGCTTATATTACCACCTGTGAAGTACTTTTTCACATTATTCTTGTAAATGAGTCCTCGAGGCTCAATGGGATTAACCTGTAAAAATAAAGGTTGAATGAAAATTCATACGAATCCATGCTACTTGCACTCTTATATTCTTGTTGTTGTTTACTATATTTATTTTGCACCTTGTAAATATTGTATCTATTTTTCACTTTTTGTTACTTTATTTTTAACCTTATTGCATGCTTAGTATTTCTTGTTTGTTTGTTTGTTGTTGTTGTTTTTAGCAAGACAAATCGGTTCTTCAACATTTCATTGCACTGATGACTTTGTGTTAACCTGCATGACAAATGAACAACATAACAATAATTAGAAGTTATTTATCAAACTGCAAACTGCATGAGATCGTTGTCGCTGACCGTGAGACGGCAGCCTGGCAGCAGTGGACAGGAACGAGTCCCTCCTGACAAGGAGAAAGCTGCAGCAGGACCAGGCGCAGGTTAGGTGACGATAAAACAGCTTGAACTAGTTGGAGCCGACAGAAAAGACACAAACAGAAAAGTTGCTCCACGTGTAGGTTAATGTGAACAAATACAAGGACAAATGCAGCTTAATGACTGAAACAAACATGGAAACTATGCAAACTTTCTTTACTGGAGTCTTTGTGGAGAATAAAGACAGTTGCATGAGGAACTTGCTATATATTCTCCAAGCAGGGTAACTCTGGAAACCAAGTGTGAGAAAGTTTTAATCTCATTCATAAAAGAAGAGCAGGCGTCACAAGCACAAAGTGGAAGATGGTTCCACAAAAGCCTTAAGAGCTCTGCTCCGTGTTCTCCTTGTAGACCCCAATCACAAGAAACCACGCAGCCTTAGAGCAAAGTGCTCTGTTAGGAAATGACTGAGCAATGCAGCCTCATTATAAAACATCTAGTCATGTAAGTACACGTTTTAAATCTTGTAATTTCCTCTGAATATTATCACTTATAAAAAGGATTTTTAAGTCTACACGTGCACAAAAGAACCAGATTCTTTTCTCTTGTTTCTGAAAGGAGCCTTTGTGCACGAGTCTGTTCTCTGCATGCACATGTCCGTCTCTGTTCTGCTCAGGCAGTGCTAAAGTACCAGCAGAAAGTGTCCTCTTGTTCTGGTCCGGCCCTGAACAAAGCCTGCTACAAGTAACGCAGCAGGGGCTCCTCCGCGCAGAAACACTTGTCATCCCTAACGTTCCACCCCACTTGTTCCGGATAATAACAAATCACTGCACGCGTCACTCAAGAGATCCTTCTTTGACTTCTGCAGATATTTGTGATGAATAATCTCGGAGTACATTAACGTCGCTGTCACATTCGTGTGTGCCGGGTCACTATCCACGAGACACATTGTTATTATTCATCACTATTCATGGCTGCCCCAGAAACAACGAAGAAGAAACTACGAGGCAAAGATTAAATGTTAAATGAATTTCAAAACAAAACCACTTCAGAGTTTGTGGAACTTGATCACCCCGGGGTTCGGTCTGTTCAGATTATGGCTTTAACAAGATTACAAGCGCACGTCTGAAAAGAAGCGTCAGCGGAGAGTGATCTTTCCCTCCGTGTGCAGAACAGAGAACTGTTCCATGCTCGGCACCACACGAGACATCTGTCATGGAAAACTCTTGAATCTACTTCTGTAAAGAACTCCTGCTTCTTCTTATTTCTGCAAAGAATCCTGTGAGAGTAAATCAAGGCAGGTGTTCTCGTGTTCAACTGTTTCATGCTTGTTCCTGAATGTTGCTACGCTGCAGCGTGACTTTAATTTCAACTTTTACTTGTACATTTGAAACGTTCGCACTGAAAGACGTGCTGGTGTGTGCAAAGCCTTCACTCCATGCTCACGTCATGCCACTGTAATACTGAATGAACAACACACCACTTCCATGCTTTTATGAGACTATCAAGAAACCCATCCTGTCTAAAAACACGTGTGCCGTTCGCTTGAATGTAATAAACGTGCATGTTTATTTTTGACAAAGAAATGTTGAGAACGCACGGTCTTTAAGTCACGAGGCAGTAGCTGAACGTTTGTGTGCCAGCTGTGCACGTTGCTTATTAAGGCCTGCAGCTCTTAGCGAAAGATCTCTTTGTGTGTGTGTGTCTGTTGTTCTATGCTGTTAGCAAAATATCTCATAAATTCATGAATGGATTTTAATGAAACAGTTACGAAGCAATAACTGGCTGTAAATCTATAATTTATTAACTTTGAAGTCAACTCATCAACCACAACCTCATAAAAATATTTACACTTCACAGAACTTTGCATGAACTCTAAATTGTCCCTAGGTGTGAATGAGAGTGAATGGTTGTTTGTCTCGTTTGTCTCTATGTGTCCCTGTGATGGACTTGCGACCCGTCCAGGGTGTCCCCCGCCCCTTGCACAGTGATTGCTGGACATGGGCACCAGCGACCCCCGTGACCCAAAATGGAACAAACGGGTAAAGAAAATGGATGGATGGATGGAGAACTTTGCACGTTTTGAGCCAAAATTCGGTGACGTAGTATCTTAAAGTAATTTACAGAGTATAATATACTTTAAAGGCTTTCATATTATACAAGGCCACACACGAGATCACAACATGCATGAGTTGCACAAAATGTTATTTTCAAGAACTGACCAAAGTGGCTGGTAATGTGCATTCTTATCTAGAAATGCTCTTTTTATTTTTAGTTTATTTTTTTCAGGTGTGTGTTGCTCTGAAATTAGGATGAGCCAATCTAATATAGAATGAATCATCACCAGACAGTTTGTAAATCTAATAACTTTGCTCTCAGTCAGGTGTAGAATTGAATGAGTTCTGATTCTAATCCAGCCTGAGCTGGTCATTTCCCTCCCTCACAATCCAGGACCGTCAGCCGGAGACGGAGTCAGCAAACCTAACACGCTCCAGGCTTTGTTCATGAGACACGTCGCACCAAACAGACCTTTCAGGAGCACTGGTCGCCAGTCGGCTGCTCTCTGTTCAGTCTCGTGCTCGTAAAGCCACAGATACGAGTGGCGCTGTATTTTACACCCTCCTTCACTCCATCTGTCATGCTTTTAAGAACAGCGAAGAACTTCTTGACTGACTGCTGCACGTCAGTGAAGTGCATAACAGGAAATTCACAAACCATCAGTCATCATTGCTATAATCAAAAGTGTCAAAAATTGAATGCAAATTACTCAAGTCACAGTGATTTATTCATTCTGCCACATCAGACTTGGTCTAATCTGTTTGGCCACTGGACAGTTCTTCCTAAAGTATTAAAAATCATACGACCTGTCACTTTGGGCACTTTAAATTAAAATAACAAAAGCTGAGACATAAAACTGAATTATTGGGAACTCAGATTTTGTCACTGTTTCCTACAAACATCTTCTGTTTCCAAAGTACTTTAAATGTATTTTAAATATGAATGCCACAGTGGAATGCTGGGGATTTAATCTCGTTACAGTGATCCATAATCTCAGTTTATGAATCATTCCACCGGTGGAGGTGGAAACAGCTCAAAAGAAAGCTTCATAAAACAAACATGGTACTTTAGGGACAAACATCGCGTTGGGGCATAAAGTCACTTTGGATCCATGAACCCATCGACCCATCGATCCATCAACTTTACTGGCTTCTTCCTCTTTGGGAAGCAAGGGTTACTGGTGCCCAACATATGCAAACTGGGTACACAAATGGTGAACTGTTGGGATTTTTGGTCAAGAGTCTTCTTCGTTTTCTTCTTCTTCTTCTTTCAGCTTCTCCCTCTTCAGGGGTCACCACAGTGAGTCCTCTGTCCTCACTCTGTCCTCACTCTGTCCTCTGTGTCCTCTGTCCTCACTCCAACTACCTCCATGTCCTCTCTAACTGCATCCATATGTCTCCTCTTTGTCTTTTTCCTGCAGCTGCATTTCTAACATCCTTCTACCAATATGCCCACTGTCCCTCCTCTGGACATGTCCAAACCACTGTCCTCCCTCTGGACATGTCCAAATCACTGTCCTCCCTCTGGACATGTCCAAACCACTGTCCTTCCTCTGGACATGTCCAAACCACTGTCCCTCCTCTGGACATGTCCAAACCATTGTCCCCCCTCTGGACATGTCCAAATCACTGTCCCACCTCTGGACATGTCCAACCCATCACCTCTGGACATGTCCAAACCATCTCAGTGTGTCCTCTCTAACTTCATCTCCCAGTTGTTCAACCTGTGCTGTACCTCTGATGATCTCATTCCAGATCTTCTCCATCCTTGTCTCTCCTAAGAAGAACCTCAACATCTTCATTTCTACTTCCAGTTCTGTCTCTTGTCTTTATGTCTCTGTCTCCAGACCATACAACATAGCTGGTCTCAGCACTGTCTTGTAAACTGTTCCTTTGACCTTTGACCTTTGCTGACACCCTTTTGTCACAAATCTCTCCTGAAACTTTTCTCCATCACTCCATCCTGCCTGGACTCTCTTCTTCACCTCTTCACCACACTCCCCATGTTCGTGGACAGTGGACCCCAAGTTCTTGAGGTCCTGCACCTTTGTGAGCTCTGCTCCTTGTAGCCTCACTGTTCCACCTCCTCCCTCTCATTCAGACGTGGACTCTGTCTTACTACGGTTTTTCGGTCAACAGTGTTTTTATGTTCTAGCTGGGACGGCTGAGAACACTTTTCTCTGCCTTGAGAACGTGCTGTCTACCAAAACAATCTCTTATCTGGACCTGGAGGCCGACTCACCAACTCGTGGTGCCTCCTTGGTGTTGTTGCCATGAGAACATGCCCCAAACGTTCTCTCCTCTCTACCGACTTGTCGACGCCATGAATCATGTGTGTGCGTCTGACTCCAGCTGGCTGCAGGACGAGGGAACGCCCGCTGAGCTCTGCTGTATAAAAGTCTGCAGACCACTATTGGAGGCTGTGTGTCTGTGACAGTGTTCTCATGCGTATGCAATCTGATCTGAAATCAACCCTTGCATTAAAATGCTGGTTATAAACCTTCACCTGCCACTGACTGTGGTTCTTTTGAGTAAACAGTGAACGCCTGAACAGTTTAATAATGAAAAGTTTGCAAGCAACATGCAGAACATCCATTCAGACGATGTACCAGAGACATGGCTTCATTTGTAGCAGCCATGCTGCAAGCAACTTACTTTAGACATCAAAACATGCGTGAAATATTTAGTTTTTATAAGTGGGTAGTATTTAAAAAATATAAAGTATTCAAGACAGATTTGACCAATGTCCTTCACCAGGAAACAATCACCTGGAGGGCATGAGTGTGCACGTGTCTTTGTGCTATGCACTGTAAGGACCCGTCAGATGCCAAGCCGTTCTGAGGAATCACTTCTTATCCTCTCTGCACAAGTTGGGAGTCATAACTCTGGTTTACAGAAAGCACAGCAGGAGATTAGACTGGGATGTTTAACGACTCGTGGAGTGGCTCCTTCCTCAGTTTGAGGTGATCTTTGCTCAGCAGGCGGAGGAGCTGTCTTCAACCGCAGGTTTTCTGTCTGATCCCAAGCCTCTTCATGCCAAGTGTCCTTGGGGAAGACACGTCCATGCTTCTGAAGGTGTTGGGTAGAAAAAAGATGTGTGTAAACAAAGCACAGTTTTCTTGTTCCGTTGAAAGGAGCACTTTGATTCTGCTTGTGAATGTGAATTGTAGATTTTATAGATATAAGTAATGCACATGAAAAGTGTGGCGTGCCTTCTTGTGTTTCTAGGACACAAAAAGTTTGAAAACTGTTTGTTCAGTTGAAAAAAATGACCAAAATAAACTGCTCTTATCAACTTTTCCCCCTAAATCCAAACTTGGAGCTAGACTCCCGGAAACTTTCTAAAGTGAAACTGTAAAAACGTGATTTGCTTTTTAATTACATTTTAAAAGCTGCTGAAAAACAATGTGATGTAAAACCCAATCAAGAAATCTTGGTCTTTGTCCTTTTCTTTTCTACAACATACACAATTGTACCTGAACTAAACCATCAGAAGGTACTGAATTACTGCATAGCAAGACATTTTTATTCTATGAGCAGAAAAAAGAGCAAGGCACATTTGATTAGAAGTGTTTGTGCTGATCAAAACCATCCCTACTTTCACCATCATGTTCTAAAGGAATGACAGAGATAAATGAACCAGCTCCATGTGCCCATCAAGTAAATACTCTTAAAATGTTATTACACTAAATCAGTTATGTCTGTTCCAATAAAAAAAGTCTGCCAATTAGTTCATGAAAAGCTGACAAAGGATGAAATCACCTAGTAATTCACATTCTTAATGGGTGCGTCAAGCAGTGAACCACAGTGAGCTATTTTTGTCCTCATGTCCGAGTGCACTCCTCTGCACCTCGGCAGCTGAGCACATCCACACAGATTGGTGCCAACGCTCAACCGCTGAACGCTCTGCGTCAGCGATATGAACATGGGCCAGAAATCTTTGCTCCATAAGAGGTCAGCTGCTAGGTCACAACTTCAGCCCGCTTTACACCCGTTCCCCCATGGCTGCAACCTGACCCTCCTTTAAATTTACTACATCTCATGAAAACAGAACAACTCTCTTTACGCTGTGTCATGTATCTTTGTATTAAATATTGTCACATGTTTAGTATTTTCACATACAGTGGTCCCTCGCTACTTCGCAGTTCTTTATTGCAAACTCGCGCTATTGCGGTTTTTCAAAATAAGATTGGACATAACACACAACTGTCTGATTTTTATTATTATTATTATTTAGCACCCGCTGCGCCTCTGTGCAGCCCTTACTGCAGGATAAACTTCCTCCTGCAGCTGATCAGCTGATCTGCTGCAAAGCGGAGAAGTGGGCGTGGCCAAGAGCGCTGCAGGTGGCTGAGAGCAGCGGAGGCAGAGAAAAGGAACTCATGACATTCGGTCTCTTTTAGAGCATTTAGGAACATTGTTTAGAATATTGCAAGAGGAAGGGTTTAAAACGCCTTACACACACACACACATATATATATATATCTATATATATATATATATGTGTGTGTGTAGATATATATAAAATTCTAAAATAAACTACTACTTACTACTAGTACTACTATTCCTACTTGCAGTTTTTCACTTATCGTGAGACTTCAGGGTACGGATCCCCCGTGAAAAAGGCTGGACTACTGTCCTGATGCATGCTCATGGACTACTGTACTACACGTGACACTTTTATTTTTATGGCCTGGACATCCAGCCCAAGTTTACAAATCGTGCATCTATTCAGTGATTTTGCGCTCGATTGAAATGAATACAAAGCTTCTGACAGATGCATGCCCAGGAGCAATACAGCTTTTCTCCATTTTCACATACAGTCTTGAGAATACTGTGAACCAGTCTGAATATAAATCCAACCAGTGCTTCCAGAATCAATACCGTTGGAGGATAACAAGGTAGCAGTCAAAGCAGAAACTTGACCTCTGCAGCTAAACTAATGTTGGTGTGTTGTCCAGTCCTCAGGGGGATAATAAAAGTCCGTATTACAAGGACAGATGATGCAAAACAACTTATCAAACCAGGAAAATCCATTCTCACTCCTCCAATTTTGCAAAAACCCTTTTTGCAGTTGCCAACACATTTTCACTAGCTTGTCATCACATATTGGCCTGAATAAGTTGGAAGGAAATGTTAACCCACACAGACTTCTTGTTAAGTGTGTAGGCTAGTTATTTCCACAAGCTTCTTGCTAACTGGGGACACAGAATCTGACCAAGTCCAGATTTGGAGTCTGCTTTGCAATGGATGTTCCAAAGGCAACAAGGGACTTGTTCTTTGTCAGAAAAGTACATTTTCTCCACAATATTCTGGTGTCAAAATACTCGTCCAGTTCCAAAAAATACGGTGGTTTAGTTAAAGTACAGCCTTTTTCTACTCAAATTACATAATTCTCCTTAGTTTGCTAAATTAATTGCAAAAGACTTTTGCACCAAGATGAATGCTGTGCATTGAAGTTTGACCTTCAAGGTTTCTAAACTAAAATTCAGATCACTAAACATCATTTTCTCCGTTTTGTCCATCGGTCACATTCTCAACATCTTTTAAAAGAACTTAAGTCAATTTAAAATTGCCGTCATTATAGGATTGAAACCACAACAATGTAACTGGTAAGATCAGTTATTCAGGAAATGATGTGTTTTGAAGTTCTGTCCTTATTAAAGGTTTTGAGGTCCAGTGAGAATTATTGATTACAGCATTAAGCAGTTTGTAAAGCTGCCACCAAACGCAGCCATTGATTCACCTTCTGACACAACATTCTTCTTTCTTCTTGCCGTACGGATGTCTAGTTACTCTTTTATAGTTGCACAGCATAAATTGAAACTATGGCAAAAGTTTGTCTGATTTGAGAGGATCATTCTACTTTCTCATCTAAAGTAGATATTTTAATTTAAAAACTAAGTTTGCAATGACTAGATAGATTAGTTTGCATTTTTTCAAGTGTTTACTGTTTGTAGCCTCTTTGACACGATAATCTTTTATTTATTTAATTCAACCTTTATTTCTACAGGTTAGTCTCACTGAGCCTGGAGGACTCATTTACAAGAGAGGCCTGTTCCAGACAGAGCATATAAAGACAACAACAACAGTAAACAACAACAACAACAATAAACTAGAGTAAAATGCAGTTAAAACAAGAGTAGTGTATAAAACCATAAGTCAGGGTGCTGTAAAACGGTGAAATCCTAAAAACAAGAACATATCTCCTCCATTTTCCCACCGACATCATCAAATGTTTGAAACCTCTTAAAGACATGAAGGAGGACAAAGTCACTTCCTGTTCCTCGGAGTGATTTACGTAAAGGTGGAGTCCAGATGGGTGGAGTCAATCCACTTGAGCTGATGACTTTGTGTCGATATCTTGTTTACCAGGTAACTAGTTTCTGACAGGGCCTTGTAGTAAATCTGTAATATTTGTTTTTCAAACTTTACAGTTTTCCAGATCATTCTTTGTTTTGGGTAGGAGGGAGCGGTGGAGCAGAGGTTAGAAAAGGTGGGCCTGTGATCGGAAGATCGCAGGTTCAACTCCCGCTACTGACAACATCAAAATGTGGGTGGGATAGGTGAAGCACCCACACCTGCCTCCACCCTCATTTGCCCCACTCTGAGCCCTTGAGCAAGGCCCTTAACCCCCACCATCTGCTCCCCCGGGTGCCCCAGATGCAGCTCTCCGCTCCACTCAGAGGCGGTGGTAGCTCGGTGTCTGTGGTTGCGTCAGGAAGGACGTCCGGCGTTTTCATGTGGCTTAGTTTGCTGCGGCAACCTCTGATGAAGGGAGCAGCCGAAAGAAGAAGAAGATTATTTGTTTTGGGTAGCTGCTACTTGTAGAATGTTTGGTCACATGCTATCACCAGACGAGATGGATGGATGGATGGATGGATGGATTGTTGGATGGATGGATGGATGGATGGATGGATGGATGGATGGATGGATGGATGGATGGATGGATTGTTGGATGGATGGATGGATGGATGGATTGTTGGATGGATGGATGGATGGATGGATGGATGGATGGATGGATGGATGGATGGATGGATGGATGGAAGGATGGATGGATGGATGGATGGATGGATGGATGGATGGATGGATGGATGGATGGAAGTATGGATGGAAGTATGGATGGATGGATGGATGGATGGATAGATGGATGGATGGAAGGATGATGGATGGAAGGATGGATGGATGGATGGATGGATGGATGGATGGAAGGATGATGGATGGAAGGATGGATGGATGGATGGATGGATGGATGGAAGTATGGATGGATGGATGGAGACCTTTCTTTAGCTGGTCTTCAATATTCATAAAAATAATGACATTTTATACACGGAGCATAATTAGCACCTTTTGAAACAAAATCCCTCGGTGTAAAGACGTTTATTTAATTTGTGGCAACCATTTTCCTGTGGATGTGTGTGAAAGGAAAAGACCAAGTAAGAGTCTCTCCTGAAACCGTGAGGGGTTGAAACAAATCTCTTGTGGTAGAAACATGGCTGCAGGGGCAGCTGCAGGTCTGACCCTGCCAAGGACAGAACGCTCCCCAAGCCCGTTCAGTTCTGTGAAACGGGTCATTGAACGGCTAAATGGTGTCATTATGACGAGTAATTAAAAGAAAACAGCTGAAGACTCCCAAACTGCCCTTTCTTCCCCTTTTGGTTCAGCTGTGTTTTGTTGTCATGGGTGTTTGCAGAAAGGCAGCTGCCTTGAGCCACTTTAACTATCGCCCTTTCACTGACATGCAAATAGCAGCCTCAGTAGCTAATTGAATCACATTATCTATTGTCCTCTCATTTACTGAACATCTAGCCATTTTGCAGATTTCCAATACTGATTGTTGAAGATTGGATTTTGCGTGCCCTTTTCATCTGATACAACGTGGCACACACTCTGAATCACAAGGGATGAAAGGACCAAATTGGTTCATCAAAAAGAGGAGCGGCATAAATACTTTTTGTGCTACAATCTCAAGCCTGCATTTTGCATATATTAATATGTATGTAGGTGGAAAATTGCTGCCTTGCAGTGCTGCATTCAGCAGAGACTGTAAACAGAACACAACAGCAAGGATCAGCATGGACAGAGAATAAAGAACAAAGTTTCATCTCTATTAAGCTTACTTTGTGAATACACCAACTCTCTGTTTCTCTCCATCTAAAGCCTTTCTGTGTTGTTCTTCCAGCTTGCAATAAAAAACATAGATGATGTGCCAAAGTAGCTTTCCCCAGGGCAGTGTGTGCATTTTTCTGGCTTTACATGGAGTCATTAGGATGATGGAGAGTTAGGAGGGGGGCGCATGTTTGAATAATTAGTAAAACTAACTTTGGCAAGAGCAGACACTGAAGCTGAATTAGCTTGTGCTTGTTAGATAAGGTTAATTAGGTGGTTCCTTTCTTTAAATAAAAGCTCAAATATAAAGTTCAACACTGAAATGGTTACCTTCTGAACAACGAGGCGTTTCTTCTCATTCAGGTTGGCCTCTATATTCTGGAAGTACCATGAAAGAAACAAATCGTAGTTGTCACATAAAAGAGCCAATTCATTTACTAAGATGAAACAAACTATTATATATTTTCACGTGATTTTATTTCTCACGTTTGTCTGTGCAGAGCCCAGCAGGAGAAACCAGGGGAGCTGTGGATCGCCGGCGGCCACCAGGGATGTTTTTCCGCACCCAGGATTTCAGCAGAGATGACGGCAGTAAGTGCAGGTGTTTGTTACAGCTGTTCATGCAGCTGGATTCAGATGAGGCTTTGCGTTCGCACACGCCAGCTAAGAGGATCACACGGTTAATCCACTGGTCAATACACACGACAAGAACAGCGCCGAAGACAAGGCTCTCAAAGGACGTGTCATCCTGAGAGGGAACAACAGCAACATGCTGTGGATTTGTGCTTCACTCGTGCTCAAACACGTGCGCCCATTTTCATCCAAACAACGTCAACTGCAGCAAGAACGCGTTTTAGTACAAAATAATTAACTTCACTTTTAATAAGGGGATTCTTATGGTTCTTAACTGAAATTAAAGCCTTGGCTTTGCTGCTGCTTTGTCTATAAAATTAAATACCAACTATAAAGGAGGTAAAAACTCATTTTTATTACATAAATGAAAATATATTCTTCAGTCTAACCTATCCAGTAAATTCCCCACAAAGAAACATGCATCACCAAGATTAACAAGAACACGTCACTTTTTCATTCCACTTTTTTTTGGTTACACATCAACATCAACACATCATTTTCAGTTTTAATAAATACAATTCAGAATATTTCTTTACTTGATTTTTTTTATTAAACAGAAACTCCCCCTGGTTCATCGTGATCAATGAAAATTTCTCATAAACTACTTAATCGATCAATCACAGTACAGCTGTAAACTGATCTTTTTAAAAAGATTAATTAATATTCACCAATAAAAGCTTTTGTTTGTAAAAGTTTTTCTTTCGCAGATAAAAAAAGAAAGACTATTTTGGTCTTTTGTGTTGTGTTGTGCTGCTAACCGAGCAACAAATGAATCCTTTCATCAGCTGACGTGACACGAGGAGTGCGTGCACACTCAACAATTAGCGCTAATTAAGTGGCCCTTAAAGAACAGATGCAACTCTATGAATCATCACTTGCTCACGTTCAAGCAATAAATGTTCATAAACGGTCCGACCTTTTGACTCGGTTGACTCTCAAGTTACTCAGGTGTCACGTCATGCCGAGCAGAAAGAGGCGCCCTACGGCCTCATTACGCTTTTTATCAAGCAGCTTGAAAATGGTACTTTTATTGATGTAGCTTTAAAAATGTTTTTTTAATGATGTAACTTTAAAAATGTTTTTTTATTGATGTAACTTTAGTGTTGTCTAAAGTTCCACACTCAAAATATAAAACTCCTCTCATATTTAAGCCTGGCCTTTGTCTTCCTTACAAGTTCAAGAGCTACACAGGACCAGAGGTGGAAAGAGTACTGAAAATCTGTACTCGAGTACAAGTACAAGTACTGTTACACTGCTTAGATTGTACTCGGTTACAATAAAAGTACTGGTGTTATAAAAATACTTAAGTACAAGTACTGTTACACTGCTTAAATTGTA
>NC_056512.1:46136476-46149817 GCF_014905685.2 Nematolebias whitei | reverse complement strand
CTGCTTAAATTGTACTCAGTTACAATAAAAATACTGGTTTTATAAAATACTTAAGTACAAGTACTGTTACACTGCTTAGATGGTACTCAGTTACAAGTAAAAGTACTGCTGTTGTAAAAAGTACTAAAGTAAAAGTCCAAAGTACTCTTCTCAAAATCAGAGTATGAGCAACTTTTTAACCACTTGATGTTTTCTTGTGTTGTCATTAGAAGTCATTCAGTTTGATGTACTGTGTATAGCAGCTACATTCAAAGTACATTTGTCTGATGCTCCGTCTTCTTCTAGTACCAGACAAACTGATGGCAGTGACAGTATCTAAGGTCTTTGCATACTTATCCAAACTAACAACCCACACATACAGACAATAAAAAACAGCATCATGCAGGCAGCTGTGAGAGCTCGTATACCGCAACATGTTTTTTAGATGAGATGCTGAAGTCTCGTTCGCTGCTGTCACCGTGGAGATCAAACAAAGTTCACATCTGGACTCTGTCTCCTTCTCACCCTCTGGACATGAAACATTCCTGCAGGTACGGACACTCGTCCTCAGCCTTTACCTCCTCATGTCCTCTGTCTCCATTTTGTCTTTTCCTCCGACTCTTGGGTCCATCAATGACTCTCTGCTCTACAGAGTTGTCCTTTGCTGACGTCGTAGGTAACTGGTGCGTTCATGATCTGAGAGCCTTGTTGCTGCAAAGATGCAGATGAACGCTTTGAATATTCATTCAAATTTTAAAAGTAGTGAAGTAGATTACATGGTCTCAATTGTACTGAAGTATGAGTAAAATTACACACTTGAAAGAAATACTCGTAAAAGTACAAGTACCCAAAAAAATCTACTTAATTACAGTAATGTATTTGTAATGTGTTCCTTCTACCCCTGTACATGATACAGTATCTTTACTTAAAACTTTTAGAGTCTACAACGTGTGTCTCTTAGCACACATCTTGTCTGTTGGGGCGGCTGTGGCTGAGTGGTTAGAGCAGTCGTCCTCCAATGCAAGAGTGGGGGGTTCAATTCCTCCAGCACTCACATGCTCAAGTGTCCCTGGGCCAGACACTGAACCTCTCATTCCTTCCATGTGTGTCCCATCGGTGAATGAATGTTGTAAATCTCTGATTAGTCTCCGTAAAGCTGTAGTAGAGTGCTGTATGATAAGGGATAAATGGGGCACAGGTTGTTGTAAAGTGCTTTGAGTGTCTTAATAAAATAGAAAGGTGAATAGAAGCACAGCCCATTTACCAGTTACCATTTGAATCACAGGACAGATTTTAATTAAACTCTCGAAGAGTAATAATTAAGTCTACATTTACAACTAATGAACATTTTGAGTCAAATGTTTGCCAAAGTTAATTGACATTAGTCAGTAAGAATGTCTCGTACTCAGTGTTAGATAATGAGTTGTATGTGGTAGTAGCTGCGAGTCATTTCTGTGATGTACTCTGAGTGCTCACGCATCTCTCATAATATGTGATGAGGTAGTTCACAAGGTCATTTATAAGGTTTGATCCAAACGGCTACATCGCAGCCCCTTTCAGCAGAAGATAATCCCAGTTTAAACTCTGCATGAAAGGTGGTGGGAGACATGCTGCTTCCAGTCGAGGCTACACCTTTGATTTGGTTTACAATGTTTGTTCTATGTACTGTACATACTTGTCAGCAGTTTAAGGAACGACATGTTCCTTCTTCCAACATCTAATCCTCAGTCGACTCATTAAGCATACTAGATCAATGTAATGACTTTCATGTCATCTTTACTGCCCTTCAAGAACAGCTTTTTCTTTTCTTCCAGCATTAAATTATTTATACACCTTGAAAAGACGTGCGTTTATTCAGAACGTGCTGTCACGTGCACCTGTTGGCGCTGCCTGACTTTTGAAAGACTTTGTTTACAAACCAAAGTGAAACTGCTTTCACTCTCTCATCAATTCATTGATTCATTCATTGATGACTGAATCAACCATTCGTCCTTATAATTTACAACAGCTTTAGTTTATCAAGCTGTAAAGTCCCAACTCCTCCATCAACCTGGATTCCTAATCAATGACACAGGAGAAGAGTTATTTGAATGGATTACCGTAAAGAGCATCATGGATTATCTGTGAGAAACATGGATCCCACGGGAGGTATAAATCGGTCACATAAAATGATTATAAAACCTCCGTACAGCTGGCAATTATTAGGCTCTCTGCTCATCAAGGTGATGTAACCCTTCCTTATCATCCACTCTGTGCATCAGTATCACTTTGGCTTGTCAAAGTAAAGGTTGGCCGCGGCACATGTTGGTGCTTGAAGGATAAAAACACAATAAGTTTGAATGGACAGTTGTCAGTGTTGCTTTAGGGTAGAATATTACAATGACCAGAAAATGTTTGCTTTTTGTTACCATCTACATTTTATTAAGCAAATGAAAAGACTAAATGAGTAGTTTGCACTTCATGAATGCTGAGACAGATAATGATACTATTATTGACAATAAGTGATCATAATCAAAGCAGGTGAAGCTGAGAGGGTTGAATCGTGAGCAGCACAGTTGTACTTCTGCATTATTTCACAGAACAAAACTGTTATCAGCTCTAAATGTAAGTGATCACGTGATGCTGCTTCGGCTTCATAATTTGTTGGTAGGAACCGCATCTATCGAGAATGTGGCCAGCACTTTTCTTTTAATTGGTCTGATTGAAAGCCTTGCTCTGAAAAGAAAAAGGTCCTCCTTGTGACCTCAGCAGAAGCAAGGAGTACCTTCAGGAGGATTAACCTTCACAAGGCAACCGGCCCAGACAACATCCCCAGGAAAGTGTTGAAGGAATGTGCCGATCAGCTCTGCGAGGCACTGGCAGACATCTTTAACACCTCACTCATCCTGGAGACAGTTCCCACCTGCCTGAAGACTGCCACCATCATCCCAGTCCCAAAGAGCTCTACAGTGACTGGTCTGAATGACTACGGGCCAGTAGCCCTCACCCTGATAGTCGCTAAATGCTTCTGTAAACAGGTCATGACCCACATGAGAACAACCATCAACATCAACGAGGACCCTCATCAGTATGCATACCGTGAGAACCGATCAACAGAGGATACCATCTCCTCTGTGGTCCACACTGGGCTCAACCACCTGGAGCAGAAGGACTCTTACGTCCGTATGCTCTTTGTGGACTTCACATCCGCCTTCAACACCATGATCTCCCAAACCCTGATGGACAAACTATCCACACTAGGACTAAGCCCCTCCATCTGCAACTGGGTATTAGACTTTTTAACAAACAGACCACAGTTAGTGAGGATCCACAACCTCTCCTCCTCCACCATAACCCTCAGCACTGGCTCTCCTCAGGGATGTGTGCTGAGCCCCCTCCTGTTTACTCTGCTCACATATGATTGTGCAGCTACCCATCCAGGCTGTCACATTGTAAAGTTTGCAGATGATACAGCGGTGGTGGGATGCATCACAAACAATGATGAGTCCAGCTACAGGCAAGAGGTGGAACACCTGGAGAGCTGGTGCAGAGAGAATAACCTTCACATCAATGATGATGAAGGAGATGGTTGTGGACTTCAGAAGGAACAAACTCACCTACACCCCCTGAACATAAGAGGATCTGCGGTGGAAGTGGTCTCCAGCTACAAGTACTTGGGTGTACACATGAACTACAACCTCAGCTGGAGCAACAACACCACCAGCCTGATCAAGAAAGCTCATCAGAGACTCTACTTCCTCAGACGGCTGAGGCGAGCTGGTCTGGAAGCTCAGTCCTCACCTCCTTCTACAGGTGTGCAGTGGAGAGCATCCTGTGCTCCAGCATCAATGTGTGGCATGGAGGCTGCACAGCTGCAGAAAGAAAAGCTTTGCAGAGAGTGGTGAAGGCTGCACAGAAGATGTTGGAGTCAGTCTCCCCACCATCACAGACATCTACACCTCCAGATGCAGGAAGAGGGCCACCTGCATCATGAAGGACCCCACTCACCCAGCACACACTTTTTGCCCCACTCCCCTCAGGAAGGAGGTTAAGGAGCATTAAGTGTAGAACCACTAGACTAAGGAACATCTTCTACCCTGAGGCTGTTAGACTCATGAATCTCTAACCAGAATAATCACTGTGAAAAATCACATCATGTTGCTGCTGATCTGTATCATGTTGCTGCTGATCTGTTTCATGTTGCTGCTGATCTGTTTCATGCTGCTGCTGATCTGTTTCATGTTGCTGCTTAGTGTATATTTAGTTGATGTTTTTCTTAGTTCATATCTTAGATGTTATTACTGTTTTTCTTTTACATTTTATTGTTGGATGTAACTGGGACCCTGTGTACATAATCTTGTTCCACCACATGTACCACATGAGGTGCGAATGACAAATAAATCTCTGACTCTGAAAAATAAAATACACTAAATGCTCCTTGAGGTGTGAGCAAGTGTTGACAAAATAAATTATTTTTAAAAGAGCTGTTTAACTAATAATAATAATAATAATACCTAAAGGACTGGGGTTGATTTATGACTTCATGAATATTCTTATTTTCATCCTGATTTTTTTTGTTCTTTGACAATTAAACTCTGAGATATAATTTAAAACAAATACCGTGTCCTACTTGAAATGACTTTTAGGTAAAACCTTCCATTGAGTTCAGTAAATCCAATAAACAGTCAAACCACATAACTTTATTAGCAGCAGGAACGATACAAAAGGAGACGGTTCATGTTGGAGAGAACTAGATCCACTGAGTCTAAAGCAATTAGGCACAACAGAACTGATTACATCACAGGGAAATCAATACGTCAAGCTTTATCTGAGTCCTAGAAGAGCAACCATCACATACCAATAATCTGCTAAAGACATTTAACAACAAAACAAACAAGAATAAACTGCCGGTAAGTAAAAATAACAAGGGCAACAAAGATTCTCTAAATATGATTTAAGTGGTCAAACAGAATGATTACTGAAGAAAAGTACGGAACCTGAAAATGGGCTGCAATCTAGGAAAGTTATAACAAGTCAGGGTTTCAATGTGGACACTGGAACATTTAACTATGTTCACAGATTGTAATGATTGTGTGATTTCTGTGAGTCATAAACAGACTTATTAGACTCACTTAGATTAAACAATTGAAGATTTGATTACGAAACATAAAATCTGGTTCAAGTTATTAAAAGTTCCACTAAAGGTTCTGCTCTTAACTCCCTGTCTGATCTGAGTAAGTCTCCATTAGCGAAACAAGATCCTGGACTCACAATCACCTGTGGTGTCCCTCAGGGCTCAGTCTTTGGGAATACATTATTTATCTTCTACATCCTCCCTCTCGGTCACATTATTACTCACCACGAGATCTCTTCATACCCCGCCTCTCGCACAGTGTTGGCTGGACATGGGCACCAGTGACCCCTGCAACCTGAAAAGAAAGAAGTAGATAAAAATAATGGATGGATGGATGGATGGATGGATGGATGGATGGATGGATGGATGGATGGATCTCTTCATTCATTTTCATCCCTCAGCTTCATCAGTTCCTAAGAGCTCTGCCCTCCCTGGACAAAACTTTGCAGCGTGGGTGACAGGGCCATTTGCTGCTCCTCTGTGGAACACTCTCCCCGACCGTCCAAGGATGCCCCTGACTACAGACAGTTTTAAGAAAGGACTGAAGACTTTCTTATTTGAAATATTTTAGTGTTTAAATTCATTTTTAATCCTGCTCTTTTTAGTTCTTGCTTTGTTGTCTGCAGCTGTTTTATATGGTAAATGGACTGTACCGTATTTTTTGCCCTATAAGTCACAGTTTTTGTGCATAATTTATAAGCCCTGCCACTTATAGGTCGAAGCGACGCATTTATGGATTTTTTTCACTTTTTTGACATATGTGGACAGATGTGACTTATAGTGCGGTGCGACGTGTACGGCTGCAAATACAGTACTTATAGAGCGCCTTTCTATCTCATCAAGATACTCAAAGCTCTTTACAACAATCTGTGCCTCATCTACCCATTCATACAGCTCTATACTAGATCTCTTAAAGCTAACTGATCAAATCATTCTAAAGAGACTAATCAGTGATTTATCACATTCACACACCGATGGGACACACATCAGAGGCAGTGAGGGGTTCAGTGTCTTGCCCAGGGGCACTTCAGCATGTGGCTGCTGGTGGAATTTAACCCCCAACTCTCATATTGGAGGACGACTGCTCTAACCACTCAGCCACAGCCGCCCCATTGTAGCACTTTGAGATTGGAAAATGTTAAATGCAGTGCAGATTCAATAAATTATTATAATAATTATTATTATTAAGAGTCACACTGTTCTTCACATTTCATTTCCACTAATTAGGTATACTGATTTTCAGTACAAACAATTAGGTATACTGGTTTTCAGTACAAACAATTAGGTATACTGGTTTTCAGTACAAACAGCCCAGCTTTGCAATGAAAAGGCAGTTGTGTTGCAAAGCAATATAAAACTTATCGTTGCAGTTTTGACAGGCAGCTGTCAAACGATTATTACAGATTTCCTAATGACGTTTTTCCACAGAGCTGTTAAAACGCAGTTTTCCTTAAGACAGGACACTTGTCTCATATCACGACACGTCACTTCTTCCCTCTTATTAAATGCCAGGGTTTCAGTGAGGAAGCACAAGACAAAGCATCTTTGTTCAGCTGGGATGGAGCAGTTAGTAAAACTGAGTCAAAGCCAATGGAAAAAATAAAACGGAGTGTTTTTATCTGTGGTAATTTAGTGTAAATTATTTAAATACCTGAATTACAACTAGGAACGTATTTTGACGCCAGTTGTTATTCTTGGACATAAGTGAGCTTTTGTTCCACGCTTGAATAAATTCCTTTTAATCTATTGTTAAGATGTTGTGTTCACGTTGTGTTTACGCTGAGTTCATGTGACGGGGCTGATGGACAGCATGACAAAAGAATGCCCTAATCAGCTGTTGTTGTTGCAGACACAACAAGGGAGGCTTTGGTTTATTGCCCACAGAATAGGATTAAAAACAAAAGGTCACTAACCTTTAAAACAGGATTTCTGACCATCTGCTTTTGTTTCCTCTTTGTAAAAAGCTACTCATCTTATTGCTTATTTTTTGTTTCTTGCACTTCCATTTAAGTGGCCACTTTTCAATGACATTTAAACAACAACCCAGTTATATATTTTATGAAAATCATCAACCAAACCAAACAAATTATGGTGAAAAAGTCTTCATAAACATTAACAAGTAATTATCTGCCCCATCATCAGCTTGCAAGTAAATGTTAAATGACTCATCTCCGATAATGAAATGAAACCTGTCATGTTTATTGGCTTCCATCATTTTCTGGAGAAGTTTTCTTTGGTCTCAGAGACAGCGAGACAGCAGGAGATGAGACAGCAGCTATTTAAATGAGAAAACTGACATTGCATTATCAGATAAACTCATTTTACTGCCTCTTACTCTTTTATTCTATTCTCCTTCGTGACAACACTACCCAATAAATGGAAAAACAAATATTATCTGTAATTTCAACCACTCCTTGCTGTGTTTGTTTATCCCCATTTAACAGGAAGTGACCTCCGTATTTCAGAATTGATGTGTTTTCATTATGATTGTGTCTCTTTACTTCCTTTGGAAAATGACTTCAAAACTGATAATTGTGTCTCAAAAGAAATAAAGATCAGAATCAGCCTCTGACTGACTGATTCAACTGAGGGGTCATTTTTCAGGATTGTGGCTCCGCAGCAAATCAATCCCCCACAATGCTTTGAAAATCAGTGGAAGGAGTTATTAATCTCTTATGTGTAAAAGGCTGCTGGTGATTTGTCACTTGTCACAGTTGCAAGGTCAAGCTATACACACACACACACACACACACCCCTATATACACACACACACACACACACACCCCTATATACACACACACATATACACACACACACACACACATATAGGCTATATATTTTTTGAAAGCCAATAATGCAATACATATGTGTGTATATATATATATATATATATATATATATATACATATATATATATATATATATATATATATATGTATATAAAAACATAAAACTGTTACCAAATCGTTGCGAGTTCACTGAGTGACTGCAGCTCCCCTGAGGACGGACGCAACAGAAAGACAAGAAGAAAAATGAAATAGAAATGCAAGTCTCATAAAAACAAGCATCAACTATTAATCTGAACTACAATGTAATTTATAAACAGTGATCTGGTCTAAACCTGTGGTGTACAAGTTGCTAAAACCAATGCATCTAATAAAACACTGACCAACCCAACTAACATAAAGAAAATCATACCATTAATTTATGAAATGTTTGCACAATATACAAAAATCACAGACTGTGGCATAAACAGAATATGTTCAACTCATCTTGGATATTAATGTACAAGACTGTTCCATTTTAAACAACAGTACTTTGTTTTAGGTCACATGTTTGTGTTTCTTTAAGTAGTATGCAGCTGAATCAGGTGGCTTTTATACTTAGAATAAAATACTTAAAAAGAGACACTAATTAGCTTTACATGGAGGTTTAGTGGATTCAGAACACAGCTGAACCCGTTAGCCTCGACGAGCTGAACCTTTCATCTTTCATCTTATTTCAAATATATGTTTACTTCAAAACATGCTTCATTTCTGTTTGATGTTGTCATTTAACACCAAATACATTCAGGGGGGGTGGACACCCTATTTCAGATCTAAAGCTTTGCATTATAAGATATAATGCAAAAATAAGTGTTTACAAAAAACGTGGACACAATTAAAAATGAACAATCCAACACGCTGTATAAATTATGTCATCGTTCATTTAATAAAGACTGAGATGAATGCAGAAGAAATACAAAGAATAAAAAGAAATACAAAAATAGTGCCCAGTTGGTGTTAATGAAAAATAGTGGATCAACTGATCAACAGCTGAAAAAGTGTGAACATCTTTTTCAAACCACGAGTTTGGGCACTTTTTAAAATTGTACCAACAGTGAACTTTTCTGTGTGCCACAGTGTTTCAGAGCCAAACGACGTACCGTCCATCTGCTCAGCAGCTGAAGCTCGGCTGAAACTGGGCCATGTAACAGGTCAGTGGTTCCAAGCACACCAGTGAATCCACAGCAGACTGGCTGAGAAAGAAACAAAGGAAGTTGTTGGCAAAATCAAAGTCCGAACACTGACTCAAATGTCCCAGTGCTGTGGTGGGGCCATGTCAAACTGTGGAGAAAGGAACGGCTAAAACCTCACTAACCTAAACCAAGTTGTACAGATCGGTGGCCAAAATAATCAAGTCACGCAAAGACAAAGTACGTTACATCTGCTGATGTGGCTCTGTGAGCCTGGAGCAGACTTTTGAGCATTTTCCTTTGTTCTTATCAAATAATTATTTATAAAAAGCAGGTTTGTATGTCGTGTTGTTGATTAGAAATTGGATTTAAGTAAGAAGGTCGAGTCAGGTCATCTGGACGTGTTCTTTATTGTTGTTGAAATGTTTCGTCTTTCACTCAGAAGACTTCATGCGTCCAAGGAGCTGCAACAAACTCACTCTTATAAATAGCACCTTCACATAGTGGGTCGACCAGTTTGATGGTGATGAGATGTTTCTGGGGCCGCCCTCTCCCCCGCCGACTCGTTTGAGTCAGTCATGACCAAAGTGGTTCAAAACATCCACGGAACATCTCAACAAATCAAACGTGACTTAACGTTGTTGGATCTATTAACAACTCCAAACCAAAATATTCCCACTTTCTAAAAGCTTCCTATAAAAGCGCTGACATTTTCCGACTTCGTGACTGCACCTATTGATCTTTGATTAGTGTATTTTATTGTTTGTGTCTGTTACTAAGAAGGAATTAGAGTTCTGCCGTGTCTTTTGGCAGTTTGCTCCTTCCTCTCTCTGATTAGGACTCGGCAGTGATGAAACCTTCTGATGCCCGCGGTGGCGCAGTGGTTGGTGCGCGGCCTTGTAATCGTGAGGCTACAGGCTGGAGCGCCTGCTTCATCAGGGAGGACACTGGTCAAAACGTTCACGAGCAGCTGGAAGAAAATCAGGAGTGATGCAAATCAGATACTATGATTTAAGATTTCAACTTTTGATTTTATGAAACGCGTCTTTCATAGTTTAAACAGAAACATCATCCAAAGTGATGGCAGCTGTTTAAACAGGACAATATAGAGATAGATGCATGCACGGATGAAATCATCTGTCCACGTTTAAGTTTATAAAACGATTATTTAAACACCTGACAGAAATGTGACGTATTTATCTAAGTAAATACTGAGAGGTGCAGCATCCAGTTTTGAATTCTCAGCCTAAACGTTATTTATTAAAAGGGAGTGGTGGTGCAGAGGTTAGAGAAGGTGGGCCTGTGATCAGAAGGTTGCCAGTTCGACTCCCCGGACCGACAACATCAAAATGTGGGCAGAAAAAGTGAAACACAACACCTGCCTCCACCCTCATTTGTTCCACTCTGGGCCCTTGAGCAAGGCACTTAAAACCCACATCTGCTCCCAAAAAGGTCTCTCTTGAAAATGAGTCCTCGTGACTCAATGAGGTGACCTGTGTGAATAAAGGTTAAATAAATAAAATACATTAACTACAGGTCTTGAGCATTAAAATGACCATCCTCATGTGGAAATGAAATGTCCAAGCCAGCAAGACATTAATTCTCTGTTCTTGAAGTGTTTATGTTGCACTGAATTTAACATGGCGTCATTAGAAGTACCATCTTTACAACATTCAGCAGTTCTATTCTATAAAAGCGCTCCCTGCCATGTTGGGATCTCCTTCAAGTCTATTTGCTTTAGTGGACCACTGCACCTTTGTCTTCTTTAATAGTCGGCCTCTGACGCGCCCTCTGCCCTGCATTAAACACGAGCAAACGTGCTCTGTCACAAAGGATAACGTTGTTTCTCGAGGCAAAGACGGTTTTATTCAGGCTGCACAGCTGCCACATAAAGGGCTCGCTTCCATTTGCCCCCGTGGTGTTCCCCTTCACCTGTATAGTCACTGTAGACGACTGAAAGGCAACACAAGCCAGACTTTTCTAGCATCCTGGCTAGCACCGATGGGTTTTACTTGCTGTCACCGTCTCCAGTTCTAATAGCCTTTTCTAAAAGCAGGAGCTCACCTTGTATGGGGTGGGGTATGGAGACATTTTCCCACCAAATCAAATAAATCACCAGCTGATCTTCCTGGGCATCAGCTACACACACAGACATTTATGTAGCAAAATGCAACATCTGTTTAATTAATCTGTCACTGATGCTCCTATTTGCTGTCAAGAACCACCATCTGCTGAAATGCACCGCTCGCTGAAGGTTATTAAACGTGCCGCAGAGCTGCTGCTCACCGACTTGCTGTTGAAAATTCAATTCAGTCCAGATGAAAAATCTATATCTGCGTAAAACCGTACAACAGAAAGTAAACCAGGCTCTCTCTTTTGATTGTAATATATGTGAGAATAAGTTGTCTCCCGTTGTCTCCGCGTGATAAAGTCCTCATCCTAAATGTGTCAGAAGGTCCTACTGGATCTGACCGATATAAAGAAGGAGCACGGGAAATGTTTCTGCCTTTTTGTCAGAACACTGGGGGAGGGGGGCTGTCAGTCAAACTCAAGGTCCTGCAGTCCACTTTAATTGAATTAGCTCCAGTCTCTTTCTAAAGGTTAATTGGTGGAGAAACCTTGACTGAGCATGGGGAGGTAACTGACAGAGATAAGGATGGCTGTCTTATCACAGTTTTTGTCTGCATATGTGAACTTTATCACTTTGCTAACAATTAGACACTGAAACCATAGAGGAGGTAAAGCCTTTACATTGTTCCAAGTCCATTTAAATCCTAAACTGATTTCTCCCCCACAACTTTCTGTCATTCTGCACAGGAGCTCCCACTTTGGTTCGCTGTCATGAGTCAGCAGCTGCAGACGGTTCGGCTCAAAGGGGCAAACGTGGCAAGCTGATAGTCAGTTGATGGCCTGGAAAATTGTATTTAAGCCTTCAGGTGTTATTCCAAGTTGTAGCTTATACTCAAACATACCAAATTAAATTAAATTCCACTTTGCTGCTGTCCTTTTGATGAATGCTCTCTTTATTCCACTTGCCTTTCCCCTGTTCAGTATGCATCGTGTAGGACCGGAGTCTTGTGGTTTTATTATAGAATGTCATTCTTTGAGTCAACAGTATGGAGATCATAAGGTGATGTAATGGCACAATATGGAATATCTACCTTCTGGTTTTCTGCTAACAATTGTCCTCAGCTGCTTTAATTCTCCTGACGGGTTTCAGTGCCACATCTTTTTCCATCAGTGCACTGATTCCAGACCGTTCTCCATGGCTTATCATCTTTATAAGGGGTGTCACCTAAAGTGGAGCTTTTAGTTCGTAATGAGATTTTTTTTTTTGCTTTTTGAGCCTGAGCCATACTAGATCGTGTAGATCGTGAGCCTGCTGAAGAAGCCTTAATGCAATAAAGAACAATAAAGACATATATTGGGAATTTGCAAAAGGCCGTAAGTCATTTAAAGTTTTACAAAGTGTGACACCTGGGTGGAATACTAAGTAGTGAAAAGGGTCGTCCAAAAGATATCAGAATGCCTGAGGACACATTTGTGACAGTCAAACCTTTTACTCTCAAGGTCTTAATTATCCAAAAGGGGTCTGCTATTTGACATTTAGCACTAATGTATCATTAGCATCATTTGAGATGGACCAACTCTTCAGCAATACTTATTATCTTGATGCTAATGTGGACTTGATTACCATGGACCGGTACTAATTGGCAGCAGTAGGATTACTTGTCCTGTTTTTATCTCTACAAAACATTAATAAACATTAAGGCCAAGGTAACAAGAACTTAACACACAAACAAATGTTATTTATGCTTTGGTTTTTCAATTATCCAGCTGGAACTTTAAGAATCAACTGAGACTGACTTGTGAATTGACATGACGACACCAGATGAAGACTGCAGTGGTTAGGAGGGGTCATAAAACTGTTTGAATATGTATCCGACTGGTCCGTGGCTCTTGGAAACCAGTTTGCAACTTCATTTCATCATTGGCTGGAAACCTACGATGATGACAACATATAGCACTTGCACTTTATTATACTTGTACTTAAATGGAGACTCTTTTTGTGAGTTTCTCATAAAGCCTAGACCGGTGAAGAACCTGGGCGACAGTTGTTGCAGTCGTTCCCATCTCACCTGCTGAAGCTTGAAACTCACAGGTGTCTTGGGTCCGTGTATGTTCAGGGTCCATGTGTGTTCAGGGTCCATGTATGTTCAGGGTCCGTGTATGTTCAGGGTCCGTATATGTTCAGGGTCCACATACGTTCAGGGTCCACATACATTCAGGGTCC
>NC_056512.1:46113551-46131476 GCF_014905685.2 Nematolebias whitei | reverse complement strand
ATACACAGACCCTGAATATACACGGATCCTGCATGTACACGGACCCTAAATGTACACGGACCCTGAATATACACAGACCCTGAATATACACGGATCCTGCATGTACACGGACCCTGAATATACACGGACCCTGAATATACACAGACCCTGAATATACACGGATCCTGCATGTACACGGACCCTAAATGTACACAGACCCTGCATGTACATGGACCCTGAATGTACACAGACCCTGCATGTACACAGACACCGAATGTACACAGACCCTGGATGTACACAGACCCTGAATGTACACGGACCCTGAATATACACAGACCCTGAATGTACACAGACCCTGAATGTACACAGACCCTGCATGTACACGGACCCTGAATGTACACGGACCCTGAATGTACACAGACCCTGAATGTACACGGACCGTCTTGGTAGATTTATACAGTCCACATTCCTTGTACTTTATGATTTAACAGAACTCCTGGGGATATTTAGATTCTTGAAAATAATATTCTTATCCATCCCCTAAATTATTTTTTAAACATTTTGTTATCTGAGTTGAATTAGCACAGTCACAAAGGGGGAGAATATTTATAGTCACTTCACTTACATTCCATATTTTATTTGGTAAATGTTAAATGGACTGTACTTATATAACATTTTTCTATCTAATCAAGATACTCAAAGTGCTTCACAACAATGTGTGTCCTCATTTACCCATCCATACAGCTCTCTACTATTTCCGTAGAAAGACTAATCAGAGCTTTGTCACATTCATACACCGATGGACACACATCGGAGGCAATGAGGGGTTCAGTGTCTTGCCCAGGGACACTTCAGCACGTGACTGCTGGTGGAATCGAACCCCCAACTCTTGCATTAGAGGACACCTGCTTTAACAACTCAGCCACAGCCGCCACATATTTCACTGATATAACTCTGTAAAGAAAATACTTTGTCAATAAAGATAGTTTTTCAGATTGATGGGGGTCAAAAATAGCCCCTTGTATCGATAATGATCTATTAAACCAGGTCTCTCTTGTAAATGAGTCCTCGAGGCTCAGTGGGATTAACCTGGAGAAATAAGAGTTGAATGAATGAATATACCAGCACTAAAAGCATAAAATACCCAAAGGGGATTAAAAGCACTTGAAATCTGCGACCACGAGCATGAGATCCTGTCATCTGAAAACTAATGAAGAACTGAAGGAATGTAACAAAATGCCCAAAGTGCCAACGATAATTTTCCCAGTTATAAATCTGATAGACTTTCCATAACATCCTCAGGACTTCTGAAGGAACCTGTTGAGCTTAGAAAGATCTCCTGAGGTTAAAGCAGCCCCAGGAAGTTGTTTTAACCTCGGGGCAAGAGAATCATGCTTTGAAAACTTGTTTTAGTTTCTGCTTTATAGGAGGAGGCATGAACTTTTTGTGTAAATATGTTTATTTCAAAAATAAATTAAGTCTTCATTGTTGATATATCATTTATCTCATATGTTAAAAGAAACTTTTGTGCACTAGGTCCAAAGAAGAAATTCCTGGAATGATGATGATTCATAAAATGAAGCAAATATTAATCAATAAGAACAGAGCTATAACTTATTTTCTAAGTAATATTCTCAGAGTATCAACGACCATGCTCAGTAATCCAGGTACGACTCCAGCAGAGTTCAGTTAGGTCAGTCTGACTGAACTTGGTGGATTTTTTTACCTGGATTATTGCGCATGAACTTTGATGTTTTGAATCACTTTGCTATGGCTGCTTCAGAAGAGTCGACGGGGGAGAGGGTGGGCCCCAGAAACCATCTTATCACCAGCAAACCAGTTGGCCCACTATGTGAGTGTGCAGCTTGTGGGACTGGGTTTGTTGTGGCTCCTCAAACTGATGAAGTCCTTTGGATGAAGGACAAAATGTCTCAACAAAAATAAACCATCCAGATGACCTGACTGAACTTTGTTGGGTTCTCAGAGTAATTCATATACGACTTTGACATCCTCTGGTGTTCTCTCATATAGAAGTGACCCTGTCCTTACTTTCTCCAAAGCAATTCAACAACTCCAGGAGCACGATGTTTTCCTCCCCCAAGAGAAACCCTTCCATTTCAACTCAATTGGTTCTCCTTTTGCAATTTCCCATCTCTAACTTATTTTTTTTCCAAGCAAGAAGTGCATGAATTGACAATGACATCAAATAAAGGGCAGTCATTGGTATGGATGAGGAGGATCCTCTGAGACTGAGGCACCTTCACCGTCACAAAGCACAAGATAGGAAACCCAAGGAGAAACAAGAAAAAGCAAACGCTTAAACTGTGAAAACAGATTCTTTGATATCACACTTTCGTAGACACTTGGAGACTGAACAGAAGAATACTGTTAGTATGCAGAGTGAAGTTTTTGGACAAGCACTTTGACAAAACACAGAACAGTGGGAGATAGCCAGACAGGGTGTTACGGTGCAGCGCTGTCTGTTTGCATACACCAAACTATGTTGGGAGGATGGGCAGACTACTTCTCTCTGTTTTCTCCATGTGGTATCTGTCAAGGTTTCCCTCAAAGCTATGACTCATGGTGGATCAGACATCCCAAGGGTCTATAGGAGGGAGGGCAGCTATTATGTTTAAAGAGTCACACTAGCCAAGAACACTTCTGCAGCCTTAAGAGTTTCCCAGGAAATAATCTTGACCTGTCACTATTTTTACACCCACTTCAAAAGCCTGAAAGATGTTTTGCCTGTTGGCCATTTTCCACTCGACACACCAGTTTACCTCAAAGTCTTTATTTTGATATGCTGCTTGTTGCAGACATTTATTCCCCATTAGGGTTTTATTTTTTATTTAAATTCTTTGTAGGTTTGGGTAACTTTTTTCAAATGGTGGGGAGTCAGAATAAAAAATAGAACATGTGAAGTATAATTTAAACAGACATGTGCAAAGCTGTGTTTGAATCATTCTTGAGGGGCAAGGTTTCAATAGGCTCTTCACAGAAAGGCAAAAGAAAAAGGAAAGCCTTCATTGCAAAGTGCATAAAAGACAAATGGAAAAAGAATCTGCAGAATGACTGTTTGTGTGCGATAGCCGTGCACACTCAGCTCTGATGCCCTGGGTGCTCTGGCCTGCTGCACTAAGGCCTACCACTGGACGATACAGATTGCTGCCATTATGGAAAGTGGGTCTACGGTGGCAAATAGACCTAAGCTTTCACAAGACAGCACACACACTGGCTGCCTTGGGCTCATTTTGTGATCTGACTGTGCAGCATGGTGTGATTTGCATGAAACTGAAGCGCAGAAAATTAATTTTAATGTAGCTGGTTGCAGTGTTCATCCCTTAACAGCTTAAGACTGCAGGCATTGTTTTTGTTGGCATTTGCTGTGGATTTGTTGGGACCCAAGCGGAGGAATTAAATATTTTACATTGTTTAACACAGAAGGCTTTGTTTTGCCACCCAAAAGTTACAGTTTTGATCCCATAGAGGTGGCATGCTTGTGTATTTGGGCCAGTCCTTACCTAATTTGTGCAACAGATTCAGTGGTGAGACAGTGACTCACTAAGAATGACTCACTGTGGACAAACAAAACAGCCAATGCATTCTAAATGAGGGGGAGGTGAGGAACTTCTCAGGTTTAACTTAAACTTTCATTTAACGGCTAAACGCATCGTGTCGTGCTGTGTGCGAGCGGAGGCCAGGTCAGATGAGCTCAGTCTCTGCCATGCGGCATTTGCAATAAAGGTCATAGTGTGAGGAATAGCAACAAGACATCCTTTCTCTCTAAAGATCTTTTGCTTGGCCAGATCGTCTGCAGAGCTGTATTTTTCATATTCATTTCATGGAACATTTGATTTGGAGCCTCTTTCCTCTCGGGGGCTTTGAGAGTGTTTTTTCTTCAGTGCTCCGGTGCCACCGCTCTTTTGTCATCATGAAGGTGGTTTTATAATGGCAGCCTTTGGCAATGCGTTGCAGGATTCACGGCACCATTTATTCCTGCACTTTATCTGTACTTGAAAGGCTGACCAGTGCTTTTACTTGATTATCTTTCCCTCATTGTAGATAATTTCACAGTGCTGCTTGCAGCAAGGAGACCAGGACATAAAACCTGTTTGTATGCACTGAAGCAGCTTTTTATCTGGATTTTAATGTTCTGTCTCCCACAAGTTTGGTGTAAATATATGTGCGTGAGGACAGTTACTGTATGTGAAATGGTCTAATTTGCACCTTGAGATCAGATGTCAGATGAAATTATAAACTAAACATACTTGAAGTTCATCACAAACATTTTGCTCATGACACACAGTGAGACAGAGTGATGTACTGAACATTCATTTGTCCTGTTTGGTAAATTGGAGAATGGTGAATCTGGTGAATCTGTGAATAAACACTAATATTTAAAGTAGCTTCTCGTGATATGACGTCCTGCAAACTCTGAGTCAAAGACTTGTCTTGTAAACCAACTCAAACTGAGGTGAATCAAACACAATATAACTTTACCCATATTGTACCAACCAGTATGCAACAATGTGGCATTAAAATGTCAGCAGTGACAAAAACAGGACTACAGGGACTTTCATTAATTACGCACTTTATTGCCTAATACTGTCGTTCAAATGAATAACGTCTTGTATGTAGCTTCACTATCTATTCAAAACCTTTTCTGCTTATAAAAAGTATTTCAGTTTGGAAATGAGAAAACACTAAACAAAATGTTGCAAACAAAATTATTAAATTAAACAAATAATAAATCAAATTAGCACCGCATGATTGTATGTTGTTTCCTCATGGGGTAATGTTAAAGATTTTAAGACTGAAATCCTAGAAGATTATTTCAAATTGATCATAAATAATCAACATTTTAGGAATTACTATTTTGCATATGCAAAAGGTTTTATTTCTCAAACCACTGCATGCAAAACCACAAAATGTGTTTAACTGTAATGTGATAAACTCCTTCAAAGGTCAAATGACAAAAAGAATGGACCTTAAATCCTGAGTGGGAACTCTGGTTTGAACATGAGGATGTTCCCTCTGCCGTGAACTGTCACGTTCACTTTCCTCTGGCCACCTGATCATCCCACTGTGAAGAGTCATGTCCTCTAACAAACTAACTCGACACAAAAACACCTTCTGACCCTGCAAGCTGTGGAGCACTAACTAATGTACCAAATCTGATTTTGAATTTTCTTCTCAGAACTGAAATAAACATTTGTGTTGGCCATATCTGAACGTGCCACAGGCATTTTAACTGTGCAATTATGGAGACTCAGTTCTTCTGCATATATTTCCATAGATTAATCGATGTTTTTAACAATTACACTTCTGTAAAAGGTAATCTATAGCTGCAGTGGTTCCTGTTCACCAAAACCTATTGCATGAAATCCAGTGTAAAAGATTTCAAAAAGACCCCGTTCCAACATTCTGAAAGTGACGTGACATGTCAGAAAGCAATATGCGGTTATCTCGACTCCCGTGCTCTGTATTAACTCAACAATATCATGATCCCATTGGCATGCAGGGGTTCAGTCAAACTAAGTGAAAGGAGAAGGAGCGCCTTCTTTTATTCAAATGATGTGTGAAGCGAGGCTCCGCTGCGTCACACTTTAACAAACCCAGAACTACACAAGCAAAGAGAGGGCTCAAAACACACACAGCACACTGCTTGAAAGGATATTAGTACTGTTGTTATCCAAATGACAAAAATTATTGAAGTGACACTGTATGTGGCAGCAGAATATCATTTTAAGTTTTAAAACCCTCTCCCTCTAACAGTTCATTGAGTAGTTTTGCACAATTGTCTTGGATCCAGATCCTTCTCATTGTTGTCAGAACCACACGACATGATGCAGCCACATAAAACACTTTTTATATTTCTGTTGGGGACAAGCAATGGTTCTATTTTTACTGAGGTTTGGAGCTGTTTGGAGCGGCTCTTAGTGGCCAACGAGTGTTGGAAAAATGATTTTCTGCTTGCTGACATCCCGGGACCTTTCCAGTGGTGAATATGAAGTAATAGCCAAACAGATTCATTTAAAACCAGCACGAGACTTTGGCCAAAGTTAAGAGGGAGTTTGGGACATATTTTATGTTCCTGTTTTTTATTTATTAATACTTCAAAACCTAAAGAATTTCATCCTAAATGTTTATAATTTTAGACGATTGTGTCTGTTCAGTTAATTATTCTCCAAGTAGCGCCAGGTCTTCCTAAAAAATGTTTTATACGTTTTGCGCATATATCTTTTATGTAATCCAATTCTCAAAAAGATAAAAAGCATTATGCACAAAGCCTCTTTTACAAAATGCTAAATACATTGACCCAAGCTGTCACTTTGCGTGGTGCTGTGCATGTGATTTAATGCAGCTTCTTAACATGGGCCCCTCACTTGACAGTCTTCAGGTTAATGGTGTGAAAACAGGGGCCTTGCTTCTCTCCACCTGTCAAATAGTAATTGGCTAACAGTTTCCTCTAATAGCAGACTGCTACAGGGACTGCACACACCTCTTACACCGTCTACTAAATAATTGGGGGAGTGCAAACAAGAAGGGCTTGAGTAAACACAAATCCACACTTTGAGCATTAGCTACAAACACATGCAACAGTACAAACCAGTATTTCTTATTGATGTGGACATGATGTCAACTTTGTACTTTCTGTCTCCATTTTGCAGGTTTTTCATCTGGGCACATGAGAAACACACAAGAAGGAAAAAACTGAAGATGGGACAATTTGACAATGACTGTGTATGAAGAAGAAAGCACAAGCCAAGCTTCAGGGATGAAAGAGCTCTTGGAACATCACAAGTTTACTGCATGCAAATGTGAATGAAAGAAACTACAGGAAGACACCAGTCATTTATCTGATAGGTACATGGGGACAATATGCAACATCATCCAACCATCAATAAAGAGAAGACATATAAAAGCATCGGTTCTGGCCCTGAGAACAGTTGAGAGTCCAGCTGATTCACAAAAAAGATTGTATCAAAGTACTGAGTCAACAGTGGGATCACCCTCCTTTCATTGGTTCGACTCTGCACATGACTCTCAGAGAAGCACCCATGGCCTGCTGCTCAGGCATGGTGGCGAGTGCCATGTTTTGGTCTGTGGCCATTGTATATTTGACTCATATTGGCAGAGTTAATGGGGACTGCTGGTTAATTGAAGGGGAAAAGGGCTTTGTCTGGCTTGCCATTTGCAGCCAAAACCAACCACCCTTTGAGGCCATCCCACAACATATGAACAACACCATTGTGGACCTTCGTCTGAATGAGAACAAAATCAAAAGCATTCATTATTCTTCTCTCAGTCGCTTTGCCAACTTGACCTACCTGAACCTGACCAAGAATGAAATCTCGTACATCGAGGACGGGGCCTTTTCTGCTCAGTTTAACTTGCAAGTCCTTCAAATGGGTTTCAACAAGTTACGAAACCTGACAGAGGGGATCCTTCGGGGTCTAGGAAAGCTTCAGTACCTCTACCTCCAGGCAAACCTGATTGAAACTGTGACACCTAATGCCTTTTGGGAATGCCCCAACATAGAAAACATTGATCTCTCCATAAACAGAATACAGCAGTTAGATGGGTCCACATTTACCAGTTTAACTAAACTCACCACCTGTGAGCTGTACACCAACCCATTTAACTGCTCATGTGAGTTACTGGGATTTGTGAAATGGCTCTCAAGTTTCCCAAATCGGACAAACGAACGGATGGTGTGTGACTCTCCACGTGGTGTTGCAGGTTATAGCTTACTGAGCCAGAATCCTAACAACCCAACATATCGAAATGCACTTCATATGCTAACTACTGTGTGTACCGATGACTATGTGACGCCCTTCATCTCTTTGACCACAGAGTCTACAATACTACCACCCGACTCGACACTTTGTGGGTTGGACGATTGTCCTTCAGGCACAGAACCAGAGGACATAACCATGAGTACAACTGAAAACGAGGTGCAAGGAAACCCTCTAATGAAAGTGAAGCATGTGACGAACACAGGTGCCACTATCACTGTTCATATTCCTAATCCTTATAAAAAGATGTACATTCTGGTTCTTTACAACAACAGTTTTTTCACAGCTATTCAAAATCTTAAAGATATAAAAGAGGACATTGAACTAAAAAACCTTAAACCCCACACCAACTACACATACTGTGTCGCTTCAATTCGTAATTCTCTTAGACACAATCATACTTGTCTTACAATCTCTACTGGACCTAGGAATGGAAAAGAAAGAGTTGTAAACAATGCAACAGCTACTCACTACATTATGACCATTTTAGGTTGCCTCTTTAGCATGGTAATATTTCTGGGAATCGTCTACTATTGCTTACGAAGAAAACGTCAACAAGATGAAAAGCAAAAGAAATCGGGCAATCTAAAGAAAAACATCATGGAACTAAAGTACGGACAAGAACTAGAGGGGGGAACTATTTCTCAAATGTCACAAAAGCAATTGTTGGCTGGAGAGAGCATGGCACGTATGCCGTACCTACCATCTGCAAGTGAAATGGAGCAGTACAAGTTTCAGGAGATAAGCAATACTCCCAAAATGATTAAGGGAAGTTACATGGATGTGCGAAGTATGGACCATCATGAGCGCAGGGAATGTGAAATGGGAATGGCAGGAAACAGTCAAGGGTCAGTGGCAGAGATTTCCACAATCGCAAAAGAAGTTGATAAAGTGAACCAGATCATTAACAACTGCATAGATGCTCTTAAGTCAGAATCCACCTCTTTTCAAGGGGTTAAGTCTGGAGCCGTTTCCACCGCAGAGCCCCAGCTTGTACTAATATCAGAGCACCCCCAGGGTAAATCCAACCTTCTATCTCCAGTGTATAAGGACAGCTACCATCACTCTCTGCAGAGGCATAGGAGCTCAGATGTCTCGCCAAAGAGACCCAGCACAGCCACAGGAGGGCCCATGAGAAGCCCCAGGCCTTACCGCTCTGAATCCAAGTATATAGAAAAAAACTCCCCTACTGGTGAGAACATCATCACCGTCACACCTGCTGCCGCCATCCTGAGGGCTGAGGCAGAGAAGGTCCGTCAGTACAGTGACCATCGGCACTCATACCCTGATGCTCAAATAGAGGAGCTAGAAGGACCAGACAGTCACAAGTTGTTGGAGCCTCTCACTCACTCCCGCTCCAGAGACTTAGCGTATTCCCAAATGTCCTCACAATATCACAATCTAAGTTACTCCTCTAGTCCCGAATACTACTGCAAACCTTCACACAGCATCTGGGAGCGACTCAAACTCCACCGGAAAAGGCATAAAGATGACGAGTACATGGCTGCGGGGCACGCCCTGCGTAAGAAAGTTCAGTTTGCAAAGGACGAGGACCTGCATGATATTTTAGACTACTGGAAAGGCGTTTCATCCCAACAAAAGTCATAACTCATCTAGGTGTTTTTAAACTGAGCCGCAGAAATTACACAAGAACCTTGTATTACAACAGCATCATTGAATACTTCAATATTATAATCGACTCCTCACTCATGTGTATTACAATCTTTGTTGACTATGAAGAAAATGGGATGGAGATTCTTTAAATTTGTCATATTATGTAAAACATCCATCTGGAAAAAATGTATTGCAAATTAATTCTATAAATATATATATAGATATATGTTACAATGGATATTAGGTTTTTGGGTATCGCATGGCCAAGTCCTGTGACAGTGGATTTGCTGTTGTGTAATTTGAAACTCAATATTTTTGAAGAACTATCTGGAACCATACAAATAGAATATTTTTTCTCCCTTCTTGCGTATATTTAATTGAAAACTGTGTACAGATATGGGTTTCTATATTTGCAATGTTTGCTGTGTAAATGTTGAAATATTAGTGGAGGAATGAGGTTTATCAGCTGGACTACTGTTCACTGAGATTATCTTGGTCACTGAAGAAGAGCAAGTCCTTCTTTAAAGCTGTCCCAACTTTTGACTTTCATGCCACCAGTTAGTTTTTTATTCTTTTTATATTTTACTTTTACACAACTCAGATGGATTCCGTTTTATTTTATTGCACTGTGTTATTCAATAGATGGGTCCTGACATAATTTCTTTAAGCTAAATTGCAGAGTAGATCATGCTGTGGCGATGGATTTTGTTGTCGGGTTCGTAAAATACTATTTGCATTTTTAGTACCAAAGTAGAAACAGCTGAAATGTTTACAATAATCCTGCATGGTTTAGAGATTATATGAACATTTACATGTAAGTACAAATATTTTTTATTGATAATTTTATTAGCTAATCCCTCAAAAGAGAAAATTGGAAAACTGTTCACAAACAAGATACCGTATTGAATAAAAGCTGGATATAAATCCCCTTTATATTGGGAAGGCAGCTGCACTGCTTCTCCTTTTGTTTAAGTCACGGAACGAGCCCCGATAGATGAATGTAACAAATATCAAATCTGTCCAAGGCAGCTGTTTCTGTACATTTTCAATAACATTTTCTTTAACGCTATTAATGACGTTGGTTCTGCTTTTCTGTTGCTTCAATATTTCTTCCAATGTGCTATATTACATTAAATGTGATCGAACAATCGGAGGAACGTAGTTTGTTATTCAGATGGGCTTGCTGCTTGCTCAGAGGTTTAATGTGAGTTTTATCTGCCGAAGCTTTTTGGATATTAAGAAAGCCAAGTCCAAGACCAACATCGAGACTTTAGAGTCAAATTTGAGAATGTGAAACTGAATCCTCTGACTTACTGGCTGTGAAGTTGTAAATAATAATTCTTTTTTTTCCTCTTTTTATGAGTAAAAATAAGATACACAGTAAAGTCTTTTATTTGTAAGATGTTTATATATTTTATTCAGATCAGGCTCATAATGATTCATCACATAATTCTAAAAAAGTGATATTTGTCTAATTTGTGGCTCAGATTAACTTTCGTCACGTTGAAAAGTATTTTGTTGAAAAGTTTTGATATTGTAAGAAGTGATTTTTATTTTAAGTTTTAATTTAATCTTTTGTGTTGGTCATAGCTGCAAAATATGATTTTTGATGATTAAATATTATTTAGTAAAAGAATAATTAGAAGAAAAAAAATCAAAGATAATGTGCACTTTTATCCATTTGTGATTTTGTAACTATTTACTTGAAGATAAAATCTGGTGTCAGTTCATTCATGTGGACCCATTACAGAGCAGATTACACCACAGATTATACACAGATTATACCATAAAAACATTTAAACAGTACATCATAGAAACCCATGCAGAAAACATTTCATTATTTCAGTATAACACGTGTGTGTTTTGTCCAAGTGGTAAACATTATTCCCACATTACATCTTTTCACATCTTCTTGAGGGTTTTTAATTATTTTTGCTCTTGTGTGAATTTGTGGCAAAGCAAACTTTGTGTGCTGTGTTTGCACCTCTCAGCTCAGCGCACGCAGCGTTCATGGGAGAAAGACAACTTTTAGAAAAAAGGAAGGGAGGAGACATGTTGAACGTGCTCTTTTGGATTTATTAGTGTGGACCTTTCAGAAACAAAGAAACCACTGCGGGTGTGTGTGTGTGTGTGTGTGCGCGTGTGTGTGTGTGCCTTTAATTTCTTTGTGCACAAGAAACCACAACCACAATAATGAGTTAACTTTGTGTTTTCTACATCTTTGAAGGATTCTACAATCACTCTTAAATGGAAACTAAACGATCGGCGATGTTTACTATTAGTCTTAATACCCAAAGTGGAAATATAAAGTCAAAACTATTCGGGGAGTTTTGTTAAAAACGTTTTTCTTTTGTGATTTGAGATGCTGTCATCATGTGCACCCACTGGAGATGTCATGATTTTTGTTGGAACATGTGCTTCTCTTCTGAACAAATGTGATTTTTGAATGAAATGGAAGAACGAGTAAATACCTGGAGCGGTGCAGCTGACGCCTTAATGTGATGGATCGTGCTCCGACAGAAGAACTTCCTCAAACCTCCTTCTACTTTACCTGATTTACTAACCGTTCCACTCGTCCAGCATCATTTTTCCATTCTGTTCTTTTAGTTTTCACACAGTTAGTCCAGTCAAGTTCCACTCGTGACATTGGAATGACTGGAACAGGAGATGGGAGTAAACAGAGAAAACTCTTACAGTAAAAGCTGCACCGCTCAGATTTGAACCAGAGACCTTCCCACTGTGAGGCAACAGAAACACTGTGTCCTTCCTGTTTTAAATGTATTTGCTCAAACAACAAAATGGGTTATTTTATTGCTCTGTATGTAAAAAAGAACTAGTTCATCTTTTCCAGATGTTTGTTTTGGTCGGGACCAGACTGTGTCTCTAATATCTATTTTTTTATTTTTCATTTAGTAGGAGGAGGAAGTATTGGTTCCACATTTATTTTCATAATTTTTGTCAAAGAAAATCCATGTGATCTCCCATCCCACCTCCGCTGCTGAAGAAGTACCACTGAGTTGCGTTAAACTCCACTTTTTGTGATAGATTGAATTTTTGAGCCTTCACAAGTAAAACCATTAGAGCACGGCAGAAAAATGTGTTTAGTACGAGTCTAAAATCAAATACGAGCCTGAGAATTTATCTGGTGACAATTTAATTTCATATGTTGAAAGTACAACCGATGTATTCAATTTTTAAATGTCATAATATTATTTCATCTTATGTAACCGTGTCGTGACAGCGTTCTTTTATTGTAATGTGAGATGAAACATTGATGAGCCTGATGAGAATGCTTTATGTAAGCACCTTGTTAAGTGTTCACTGGGTTTTGTGGCTCAGTATTCAACCGCCTTAAATTTTTGGGGATTTAGATAAAACTGTAAAGTTTTGTTTTACCTGTTGAAAATGTTGTTCGTCATCCATTTGCTCTTTTTTTGTAAAGGCATTACAAATATCTTCTGGGAGCTATCAGGGTTCTAGTTTATTTAGCGTTTTAGAACCATGTTTTTATACTGCATATTGTAGCACTTCTGTATCTAATTAGACTTTTAAGTGTTGGGAAACCGTTTAGAGGGATCAACAGTTGTTGTTTGAGTGCATCAGAACAAACAAGAGCACAAAATGATGTTTTTTTATTGTTATTATTTCCATTTCTTATTACTCTGTTATCTGCTTTCAGACAAAGTACTGTGAAATAAAGTCAAGGGTGCACATACAGACTAAAATCAGTATCTTTATTGGAAGTTGTTGCTGTAATATTGTTTTAAAACTTAACTTGACTCCTGGTGTTTAGTGATAAAATAATCTTTCCCTTAACTTTCCATTGAATTAAATAATTAACTGCTATTTACAGCTTTGAGAAACTCAAACCATAAAACCTGGTCCCATGAAATCACTTAAAATCAAGAATTTGTGTCTGGTTTAAGTATAATTGTTTTCTCAATCTTTTATTTTTCTGTCATGTTATATATTGTTGTGTCACTTGGCACCAAAGTTTGTTCTTTTCACCTGTCATCCAATGCCCTAAAGGGACAATTTGACCATTTTTCAAGTGGTGTTCTGTCAGACAGCTGTCAGTCATCTGTGACGTCAGTCAGAGCACGGAGAACGGAGAAAAGGGCAGAAGTCTTCCTCCACGTTTTTCAGGCCAATAAACATATTTTTCTCCAAAACGTCCTCTTGATGTGGAAGAATGGTGCATTAGCTCAAATTAAACCTCTACACCAAGTCAAGTAAACTTTATTTATAGAGCACATTAAAACAGAACCTGCTATCAAAGTGCTCAACAACAACAACAACAACAACAACAACAACAACAACAACAACAACAATCATTGAGAGTAAAATTAAAGAGAGAAAAACAAACACTAATAATAATAATAACTGAAGAATTAATAAAAAGCATTTAAAACATAGGGTCACAGATTAAAAAACCACTAGATCAATTTAAACGAGAATGTAAATGCACCAGCACCATACTTGAGCTCAGTAAGACCTTTTTGAGTACGGAGGTTGTTTCATGAACCTTAAAATCTGTATAAAACTCACTCTTGTTTGGTTAGCCATTATTCCAGCCTGTAGGAAGACTTCTGCTCTTTTCTTCGTCCTCTGTGCTCCGCGGTACACAACACAGCAGATAAGGTAATAACCGTTACTTTACAGAGCCGCTCTTAAACACAGTCACTCACCTGGCCCTTCAAAACAGCAAGATTAACATACACAACATCAGCCGTTGTTGTAAATGACAATCTATTTAAATATGATGCTGTGTTGATGGCACACTTTCATACAAGATGGATAAATGAAATTAGGCCTGTCGCGATAAACAATAACTCAATTAATTGCATAATAAATGAAAATTATCGACCTCATTTTCATTTATCGGCTTTATCGTTTCTTCTTGTCTCTCCTTCTACTGAAAACACGGATCAACGCCGGTGCTCTTCACTGACTCCTCCCTGTTTCTGTACAAAATCACATTTCTGTATCGTTACAAGCAGCTAAGCTACGAGCTAAGCTATGAGCTAAGCTACGAGCTAAGCTAACAGGCCGACCTCGGAAAAAAACCTCCGTCTTGTCGAAGCTCCAAAATTCACAGTTCAAACCCGTGCCTTCATGTAAAAAGTTGTTTTTCTCTGCCAAAAGAAGCTGAGATCTTGTTTACTGACTTTTTATTAAAAGCTTTGTGTGAAAAATGCTCAAGAGCTCAAACCACACCGAGCAGCCGCCATTTTGAGAACCACAAAACAGGAATGAGAGACAGCCCATGTCACGTCAAGGGGCCTCCCTCCCATTTTTCTCAAAGACACGCTGCTCGCTCCCTCACTATCCATCCTTCAGTCTTAGACTGCCATCCGGTGGTCAAAAAAAGGTACTACATGCAAAACAAATTAACCAACATTTCTTCTTAAATTTGACAATAATTACTAATTATTGTCAAATTTCAAACAATATTATCATTTATCGCAATAATTTCTGAGACAATGAATCACCCAGCAACATTAACTATCGTGACAGGCCTAAATAAAATCCCATTTTACAATGAATTTATTTAAAATAAAATAAAAGCTGTGCTAATAGTTGTGCTTCAGTTCCAAATTGTGCCCTCTTCGTTTTGCTGCCATGACCAAACCTTGATTCTTCTGCCATGTTGCTATCAGACTCCAAGAGCTGTACATTTGTGAATAAGTGACAAGGATCTCTTAAAGGCACTGCAAGGATTAGGGGGAGTTGAAGACCATGAGTATAAGATGATTCCAGAAAGCTGCAAGTCATAATCCGAGCTGAGTCTTGGGGAACCATAGGGATCTAGGTTCTCCAACATGTATGCAAGTACACACGTTTTTAGTTAAAATGCTGGATTTTACTAGGATGCATGAATGTTCAATATGATTTTAGTGAGATCATTTTGATATTATGGGTACAGTGGTTTCAGTTTGCACGTTAAAACTCCTTTTAGTCATCTTTTCAACGTAGCTCAGCAAGAGACCCTCCATCTCTGGACACGGCAGAGTGCATTAATCAGCCGACTGCAGAACTCACTGACCTAGAGTTTAAAAGTATTTGAAAAGAGGAAACACCAAAGTTCCTCTGCTCTTGTCAAATTCAGTGCCTAATTGGCTATGGGCGGTTGACTGGGAGAGCTGGTTCTAAAAAGAGATCTGCCCAAGGATCAAAGATCAAAAAGCTGGTTTAATTAACAGACTAAGTTCATTTGAAACTGCTTTGGTAGATGATGAAACAGACTAAACACGTAGCATGAAGACGTCACTGGGCATCTTGTCAAAGAAAAAACTGTTTACCTTCATCCAACATGCATCCAACATATTTGCAGTGAAATGTGGTCAAGCATCTGACAAATGTGTTACAGTCAAATCAGAGAAACTGTGGAGCTAAAACATCGATTTTTAATAAAAGTGTCTTCAGACCGCGTCAGGACCAGGAAGTTGTGGATATCTTTAAGATGAGAACAGCTTTAATAATCCAGGAAAAGTACAACACAAAGGATCCTTTTGTGGCAACTGATGAAAAACATAAAACCCAGTACGTATCAGAGAGCTGGTGCTGGATAGAAAGATGCTTATGTGGGCACAGATGTGTGTCTTTAATCTGTAGAAGTTACGTGAACTTGGTTGGCAGCAGAATAGTGGATCTGTTAACTCGTGACCTTTATGCACAAGCAGGTGCACAGTTATCGTTTGGTTTTTAAACTTGGAATGACTTTAGTAACGTGTCATTTTCAGTGCAACCATCTTTCAAAACCAATGTTTATAATAAAAAGAAACCACTGGTTTTTACTGGTGACCAGAAGCCATGATGTCTTTTCTCTTTCCCAACCTGAGAAAATGTGTTAAGTTTGTCAGATTGACGTGTCAAACCTAAGTGATAACCTTCAAACACAACTCTTCATGTTTGTTCCTGTCTGCAACACTTTGTAGGATCCGTTTCAAATGAATCTTGTGATCGTAGAACTTGAACAACCAGGAAATCGTGAATATTTTGTCAAGAAAAAAGAAAGTAGTGCAAAACTTTGATGCTTATTGAAGTTAAAACCTACATCTCCTCTTCGTTTAAACTGAATGAACAAACGTGCACGTGGAAAACAAAGGCTTGAATCCCAGTGTCTGTAGGAATCATAACTGGGAATGAAAAGTTAACGCAGCTCAACCACAGATGAGACAGAACCTGTGCTGGTACCAAGCTGCAGCTGTCTTTGTCTCCACGTCTTCCAGGCGACCATCCTGGCGTGCACCAGTACAACTCAGAGGATGTAGCCAAAGGTCAACTGGTGGTAAGTTGAAACCACAGATTGTATTGGTTTGGCACCTGGAGGAGACGACTGTATCCAAGGAGGGTTTCTTGTATGAGCTCAGAACCTGAGATGTTCTGGCAGTTCATCTGTGTGGAAAAGGATGGGGAGTGTCATGCTACATAGCAGTGCTGGTTCTCTCAATGTTTTATTGCTTCTGTTTGTAGTGAACCAGATGACCTCAAATCTACCAGATGGACAGAGACTGTTATTTTCATTGATCTGAATAAGTCTGAACCATCTGATGAACTTTCTTTCTTGAATTAATCAAGCAGAAAAGACAATTCTTTATAATCATTACTGTCTTACAAATGTTTTGATAATCAAATTGTGTTAGTTCACTCAATGCTTATAGGTTGAGAAGAACTACTCATCTTTATTTTACATAAACAGTAAGTAATGATTTTTATTCCTCATTCCAAGAAGAAATCACCTGAATAAGCATTCCTTGATTTTCTGTCTGAAATGAGTCAAGTCGTAAGTATGTGAAAGGTTGGTTTTCGGTCAACTAAAATGTTTACCGAGAAAAATGTCATGTTTAAACTTTTTCAGAAGATTACCAAGAGTTGACTCCACGAAGTCTGCTGTTGCTGCAATAATCTTTTCTGTATGTGAAAACAAATTTCATTCTCTGACCTCGACCGTTGATAAACACCTTACGTCAAAACCACTCCTCTTTCTGGTCCTTCCACGAATCAGAAAGCTCTAAATTGAACAGGAAGTCGACTTAAATAAAATGTGGCAACTTCTCAGTTCATGTCAGATTGAGAGTGATATGGAGTTCCGAGAGTGAGAGTTCTTGGAAGATGGAGATTGAGAGTGCAGCCGGTTCTGAAAGTTTCAGAGCAATGAAGAGTCCAAGAGAGCAATGAAGAATCCAGAGGTTTTTGGGATTATAATTCTGTTTTGAGCTAACTACGCACGACTCTCTGAAGGTTTGGTAGTTCTCGACGGAGACGCTGAAACGAGTCAGAAAGGAACTACTCCGACGCTGATTCATCATCAACAGGTAGATGGTTCTATTTTGACCAAGTGTACCGTGAGAAGCTGAGATCGGACGGAGCGTGCAACTTCTGGTCAAACAGATTAAATTCCCTCACACAGTTCTCTGTAAGATAATCTCCTTTCATCTTAAACTCTTCTCTCTCACAAAATCAGTACAGATATTTTAGAAATATCTGAAGCAAAGTCCTCAAATCACCGCCGAGTGATTTGAAGTTCATT
>NC_056512.1:46106347-46113151 GCF_014905685.2 Nematolebias whitei | reverse complement strand
TAAAGGCGTTAAAATATATTTTTAAAAGTTAAAAACAATATAAATTATCTCTCTCTCTCAAAAAAGAATGTAAAGATGTTGAAATTTAAATATATTGGAATCTGACATAAAGGCGTTAAAATATATTTTTAAAAGTTAAAAACAATATAAATTAGAGAGTACTTGTACAGGTCACTCAAGGAAACAATGGTTCTCATAAAAGTAAATCAAACTTAGATTCCCTAAACGGATGGCCATATTTTCCAACTGAGCTCAGCTTGAAACAATAAAGGAGCATTTCAGGGGGAGGACAAGTCTAATTTTACTGTTCCTTTCACCTCTAAATGCATATCTTTCAACATCTTCTATCAAAATATTTCAGAAACAACAAGCACATCTAATCATGGAACCTTCAGGATCATCTCAGTAAGGACACACGATCCAACGCAGACAAGAGAAGAGGTTTAAATGATCAAGTGTTTCTGAGAATCTTCCTTCAAAGTGAATGCTGCAGCTGCAGATCTGCTCTTTTATCTTGTTAACCTGTGGGAGAGGAGCTTGACCTTCAACATGTTGCTGCTCCGCTTTGCTCTCAGGAGCCTCATCTCCAGAGCTCCAGGACCGATAAGCACCTTTGTGACCTTTGAATCTATTTGAAAAGTTCATGCTATAAATAGTCTGTTTAAAATATTGTGCATTTGTAATCCAGTTCAAACTGTGTTTACATTCATCCATGTACTTTCATACTGGTAGCATTGCATAACAGCTCAGTTATGGATTCATGTTGCTTATGCACCTTTTCCATACAGGAAGTTGGTGCCAACATCCAGGGGTCGTTATCTCTAATTAAAAGAGAATCACTCAACAACAGAGGAACGTATACTTCACTGCACCTGGTACTCGTTCACCAAAGTACTCACAAAACTCGACAAAATACTACGTGTAGACAAATTAGAGTCTTTCTGTGAATCTGCTGATCAATAGTTCATTCTGCTGTGCGTCACGTTGAGGATGACAGGACGGGTTTAACTCAGCGTTTTGTCGTTGCTCCTTGTCTGCACGCCACCTGCTTCACCAGTGAATGGAACTCCAGTCACAAATTGAACTGACCAGTGTTTAATTGGATTTCATTTGTTAATACGTTATTTCCATAAGGAAAAATACATTTAAAAAATGAGCTTCGGGATGAATCAGAGACACAATCAAACTGCTGAAACCTGAAAGTGGGATCTGGGAATTTATTTGTAGCATATATTGTGTCTGTAAAACCAGAACATTGTGGCTGAAGAGGAAACTTTGGAGTTGAAAGAGACAAAAATTAAAAATGATGACTCTAGAAGACGCCTGTTGCTCAGAAGCTGCTTACACCAAATCAGAACGTCTGAGCATACACTGAGATCCCCCTGAACTACATTTCTCCACAGCTGCTCATCATTTCAATCATCCACCGTGCCACACCTGCACCTGATGGTGCTGAGTGCATGTTCTTCAAGTCCTGCAGACGTTCATCTGACGCTGGAACATGGTGAGAACTTCTGGTAACTTAAGTGACAGTCAGTAAATTCATTCTTTGTGAAACTTTAACTTTGTGATGATCCCGTGTCCTTTAAAAAAATCACTGTAAAGAAACTTTGATTGGTGATATGTGCTGCTGATTATTTCATGCTGCTGATTATTTCATGCTGCTGTATTCATTCATTCATACTCATCCACCCACAAAGACTCATGTTCGTGCTGCTGTTGTTCGGTGTTTTGTTGTGCACTATTAGTGATTAGCACATTTCTTAGATCTTTAAGCGTACCATTTGGCGCTCGTTCAGAGTATATCTTAGTTTATATCTCAGATCTTTACTGTTTCATTTTACACTTTATATTTTTGCTATTGTTGGATGTAAGTGGGACCCTGTGGACATACGTTTGTTCCACCTCATGTACCACATGTGATGCGAATGACAATAAGGAACCTTGAACCTTTGAAGTCCTGCTGCTCAGTGTCTTCTGAGAGCTCCTCCCTCCTTGTGGTCTCACCCCGACATCATCTTGTTCCTGGAATCACCAAACAAAAAACTGGGCACATCCATCCTGTGCCTCCCCCCAACAACATAGGACCTTGTTCCTCCCTCCTCTCCAGTACGACATGTAACATGACATGTAGCATGACATGTAGCATGACATGTAACATGACATGTAACATGACATGTAACATGACATGTAGCATGACATGTAACATGACATGTAGCATGACATGTAGCATGACATGCAACATGACATGTAGCATGACATGTAACATGACATGTAACATGACATGTAGCATGACATGTAGCATGACATGTAAGATGACATGTAGCATGACATGTAGCATGACATGTAGCATGACATGTAGCATGACATGTAAGATGACATGTAGCATGACATGTAACATGACATGTAGCATGACATGTAACATGACATGTAACATGACATGTAGCATGACATGTAACATGACATGTTGCATGACATGTAGCATGACATGTAGCATGACATGTAGCATGACATGTAAGACATGTAACATGACATGTTGCATGACATGTTGCATGACATGTTGCATGACATGTAGCATGACATGTAGCATGACATGTAACATGACATGTAAGACATGTAACATGACATGTTGCATGACATGTAACACAAAGCAGAAGTAAGAAACAATTATCAACAATTTCCATTCAAGAATTCAGAACTCTACCCAAAGTCACCTTGTCTTCTTTTCCCTTCCAGCCCAGAATGTTCCCTGAACTTTCCTAAATAAATCACTTACCATTTTACTCCTGACTCTGCGTCTCCTCAGTCTACGAACCTGAGGTCAGACATGTTTAATATTTTTATTTAGTCTGTGGTTTTCCATGAGTTTTGATCTTTTTCCAGTTTGTTTTCCTCCTCTCTGTTCTGCAGCTCAGCATCTGGTCCTTGTTTCTCTGCAGGTGTTCCCAGTCCCCGTGATGAAGTCCCCAGTTAAATGTTTGTGTTCAGGTGACGTCTCAGTCCCCGTCCACCCTGTTAGGTCCTGCGCTTTTTCATTTTTGAGCATCCTGAGTTTGGATCTTCATGCCTGGGTCACCTCCTGAGCACCACATCTTAACAGTCTGTGTGGAACATTAAACTTAATTAAACTGATTATTAAAAAGCACTGTAAATACCAAATTAACGGCTTCTTGTCATCTTTGTTGCAGAAGCACAAAGTGTAAAATATAAGGACCTGCCTGTTTTCTGCACTTTCCTCTTTTTACATTGTTCTCATTTAAGTTTTTAGGGTTGCAGCTTTTGAACACAAGTTTGGCAAACTCCCAGAAATAACAGCACACTCGGGAATCCCATATTCAAAATGTAGCAATTCATTTAAACTACTCTCTTTACTCTTTCAGATTTGTGTGCATGTGTTTGCTGTACAAGCGCACGCACCTATGCAGAGGTAGCAGCTTAAACTTTGAAAATATCTGCTCTGAAACAGCAGGGCCTTCATTTTCTTGATTTACTGCTTTGTTCTGCGACTGGCCACAGTATATCTTTAGAACTGTTGTGCACTTCCAGCTGACTCGAGTTGGTTTAACTGGGAACAGTGGCCAAGTTTTAATGCTGTGCTTGCAAACATGTCCGAATAGAAGCTTAGTCTGCCTTTAAAACTCATCAAGCCAATCATGAGCAACGGGACAGTCTACGTCAGCCTAAAGAGATGCTTTGATGAAAAATGCTTTTTTCCAATGTTGCATTTTGCTACAACTCTAAATCAACCAGTCTTTAAAAAGACAAGTTGTGAATATAGACTCTGATCATCTAGTAGCAATGTGCTGCTCTGCTGGAATTCTCCATCCCTCATTTTCACAGGGACGTTACTCTGGCACCGCTACAGGTGAAGCCCAACCAGCCTTACACTGACAGGAACAGTTTTACCAACATGGGCCGGGACATTCAACTGACGGCCCGGGGGACAACACCCACCACCGGGTTCATTTTTAAATAAAAATACTTTTTAAACCATAAAACAAACTTAATGACAGTAACTACTGGATGTCCGGCCCCTGAGCTCTTGGCTTTCAGTAACTTTTTCATTCATTCCACCTTTTATTTATTTTGACAGGTCAATCCCATTGAGCCTCGAGGACTCATTTACAAGAGAGACCTGATTTAACAAAGAAAGATGACAACAATAAACAGTTATAAAAAGTCACAAAGATTTATTTATTTATTTATTTATTTATTTTTACAAATAAGATGCAAAAAGAGTAACAAAAACATCTAGATTATAAGGTGAATGTAGAAAACTAAAAACAGGAACATGTCTGCATTGGTCCCTGCCAGGAGTCCAACAGATCATTAAAGCCACTTGGAGAGGTCAAAGGTCGAGAGCTTCAGATGTTTTTACAAGATATTCCAGGAAACAGGAGCGGAGTAGGAGAAGGTCCTTTTGTCTAGTTCAGTCCTCACTGAGGGAACACTGCAGGTAATGATGTCCTGACTGTGATTCTGTGCCCCCTGAGCAGTTGAGGTGAATTTCCCTGCTCTAGGGTCTGACACAGAATAAGAGTCGTCAACGGGGTATCTTGACACCCTATGTGTAGGCTATAAAATAAATTGTACATTTTGTACAGTGTTAACATCTTCACATTTAGACTTGACACACGCCCCTTTTTAATTTCTAAATGTTAGTGCCAACTGGAGGAATTTCACCAGTTACAGTGATGGTTTCAAACCTCATTTTCCTTAGACAGATAATGGCCTACTGGTTTTCTTCTACCTCCAGAGCAGCAGTTGGTGAAGTTGATTTCCTTTTCACAAACAAGCTGAACACAGTCTTTCTCCTTGTTAGGTTATCGTTGTCATTTCTTTCAGCACAGCCGTCTTGTTGTTTTCAAATGATCGAGACTGCTCAGTTTGTGGCGGTAATACACCTTGAGGGATGTTATCTGCCGTAAAACCTCACAGAAGAAGAAGAAGAAGAAGAAGAAGACTGCTCAGTTAGCTGCCATGCTGAGAATTCATCACGTTAGCTAGCTAGCTATCCTGTGCACAATCAACAGGATGTGTGCTCACTTTACACTAGTTTGGTTTTTACCTTTGCCCTGAGATCACAAACCTAAGGTTGGGAGGGTCTTTGTTATTTTATCATATTTTGTCCGTACCCAGTCAAAGCACTGAAGTAGAAAAGATCTTCAGCTCCCAGTTTACAGTCCAGTGTGCAGCAGCTAGGACGACAGATCCACAACCTCCAAGTTGGAGGTCTTGCTCAGGGCTGGACTGCCTTCTCCAGGTTGGAAGTGAGGAGGAGTTCAGGTATGTTGAGGCTTTGTTCATGAGTGAGGAAAGTGCATGAGATGGACTCAGTGATGGATCTGTACCAGTTGACTGTGGAGAAGGTGGAGCTCTCCATTTATGGTAGCTCTACCATCACATATGGTCACGGACTCTGGGTAGAGATAAAAAATGACACCTTGTCATCTTCACATGAGCTGGAAGTGATGGATGTGGAAATAGATGTTTGGGCCTCTACGCTCAAGGTGCTGCTCCTACAACTGCTGCACAAGTCCAAGATGATGATGGATGCACAATCTTTACTGTGTTGTTCAGTACACTTAATTATACACAGAACTGTGTTTAATCTCAAATGCATTACAACCCAGATGTTGCACGTTAGCCACCCTTAAACAAAACTCTACACCACCACTTCCCCGTCGACACAATGAGCTCTACAGCAAAGTGTTCAGGCTTGAGGGCCAAAACAAAATCACTAAAATAACTCCAGAGCTCTTTGTTTAAACTCAAATAGAAGATATTAAAGAAAAATAATGCAATTTGCATGATTTTGTCCTTTATTTATTTTTGCTCAGCTACAAAACTTCAGTCTGAAAGACTGGTTCTAATTTCTAACATCTGCCACTGTAAATGTTGCTATAGTGCACGTGGCTGTTTTAATAAATAGTAGGCATGCGTTATTTATCTATACATTTCATTGTGCTGTAGCTGAGAGGAAGGAGCTGCAGTTTTACCTTTTAACATGTAACGTAGCTTGTCACCAACAGCAAGCTGCAGCAATGGTTCCAAGATCAGTTTGTGTGTTTGCTTTTGTGCAGAGCCAAAAGGAAGCACATGTACGAGCATGCAACTTTCAGTCCTGCTGCTTTCACACCATTTCTTTGAGCCACAAGAGGTAGAATGCCAACAAGAAAAAACAAGAGGAACACAGCCCACCAGCAGAACATGAAATATCTGCGGCTGCCAAGTAAAAATAATGTATGCAACGAAGGTTTCAAAATGTTTTATAAAGATGAAATTCCATTCAATAAATGTGTAAGGCTTCAAGAATCGGACTGAGTGATTATAAAGGAAAGTTTTTATATTCACGACAAACCTGGTTTTCAATTTGGTCTGTATTTACAGGACGGACTGAATCACTTGGAAGACGATACAAAACGTTGAACGCATTTTCATTCTGAAGTTCAATTTTACAATAATTTCTGTCACAATGTTCTGTTGGACATTTTTTGTTATTTAAGATCTTTAATTTAAAGGTGAGGTCACAAACGTTGGAACTTGTTCTGTCACACGATAGGACTTCTTGTCTGAGCAAGAAATTTACAGCATTCTTTAGTTTACCGCCATACATACATGTTTCACACATGTGATTACCAAGAGACACACGTGTGTTACAGTCGTCCACCACAGGTGAAGGATGGTTAGATGTTTGCCTGCCTGGATGTGTCTGTTGAAGTGACTGCTGACAAAATGTCCCATGAACCACTCAAATACTGTCTCAAAGTATTCAGTGGATGTACATCTACACGTGAGTAACTG
>NC_056512.1:46100455-46106337 GCF_014905685.2 Nematolebias whitei | reverse complement strand
AACTGTCTCAAAGTATTCAGTGGATGTACATCTACACATGAGTAACTTCTGGAGTTAAACTACCACGTTTTATTCATGAACAAGATAATCGATCTCATCTAAGACACAAGAGACCAAATAGCTGAGCAAAGGTAAGAGTTTTATTTCTAATATGTGAATCAGTGGACGGAGCTGCAGGAGAGGACACGGGTCGGTATGGTTTCTGGATATACAATATTTATTGTCCAGAAATACGATCAGCTGTTCTTACTGGTCTCTTCTTTCCTTCACAGGTCGGAGGGTAGACGACTAGGACATTCTAGGATGAAGAAGCAGACCAAGGAGAGCAGGTAAGTGATGTATAAGGCTTGAGAGTGGCAGAACGTAGCTCAAGGCTGGATGGAAAGATGTTTGGTGATCTTATGAAGGATGCTGCAGGTGGCAGCTCCAAGAGAAGGAAGAGACTAAGGGAGCAAGACCAAGAGTTGTCTTGAAGGTTAACCAGCGAGTGTGGAATCAGGAGCCCAAAGTAATCTTTGATAATAAAGATCTCCACAAGGGCTGGACAATAGTCCAGCAAACTGTAGAAGATCCAACCAGCTGTAAGTATCGAATCTCATGAGCAAAATGGATATCGATGTAATGAAATGGCTCCACGCTGCCACTGTGGAGATGCAAGAAGTAGTGGTGGAAAAACAGCTGCCACACACAAACCCAGTTCAAATTTACATCAAATCCAAACCATTCCATTCAGAGCTCGCGGCGTTTTGTAGCTCGTGTGTTTAAACGTTATGAAAGTTAGAATATAGAAGTATTTTTAAGCAGAAATCAGTCCAAGCAGCCGTAATCTTGGTGATTTCAAAAAGCTTTAATCACAACTCATTTCTCTAAAAGTGATTTTTTTTTTAATCTATTTCTTTAAATTCTTGAAGCTTTCTTTTTTAGAAGCCTTTTTTTAATCATCCAAGCTTTAGTGACTGTTCAGTCACACTGAGAAGGAAGGAAGTGTCTTTATTTTATATCAGCAGGAACTCTTAGGCTGCATGATGCTTCATATCCCGCACAAACACAATCCTCCTGCTTTTACTCCTTTTTTAAACGTATGAATCCAAACGTCAGTGTGTGTCTGCACCACTCATTCATTAGGAGATAAAAAGCCTAATGAACATGAATGGAACATCTGCACAGAGTCAATATGAGCAAGGTCTTTGATTCGTATCAGATGTGATGTGGCTGTTTGTTGCGTCACACGTGCTGTGCTTGCCTTTTCTTTGCCACATTACAGAGTATGTTAGGAGTTATTCAGAATATACTGTATATATATATATATATATATATATATATATATATATACTGTATAGAAGGAATGTCACATGCATTTTCATATTCTGCTGCAGATAAATGCAAATAACCTACAGACAGGGTCAACCTTTAAAACAGAAGAGTGGAATCTGACGTTTCAAAAGGGTCGGGCTGTTGAACTCCTGAACGTACAAAAATACAAACACAATCGAGTCCCATCTGGTTTGTGGTCGCTCATAATTTACGTTACATTTTGTCTTTTAGACTATTTGGAGTCAGCCTGTTTAGGAGGGCCCCCAGAGCCAACGATGAATTGATGAATTGATGAATTGATGAATTGATGAATTGATGAATTGATGAATTGAAGTGAATATGTATGGGTTTTCTGAAGGTTGTCCAGTTTCCTCCCACAGTACAAAATAAAAAATAGAGATCTGTGATGGTAATGATCCTGATTAAATACAGGTTAAAAAATAAATAATAATTTTCTGCATTTTTCCCGGTGCAGTTGTGAGCACACGCATGTGGAGTAGAGGGCTACCATCTACGATGCCCGGGGAGCATCGTGGGGTTAAAGACCTTGCTCAACGGTCCACAGTGGAGCAAGTGAGGGTGGACACATACATGTAACATTTTACCTTCCCCTTCTGAATGTTTTGTACCAATCTAGAAATTCAAACTTGTAACCCCCTCATTACAGGCTTGCCTGCTCTGACCTCTGTAGCTCCATTCCCCTCACATCATCTCTCGAAGGCAGATAGGCTGAATGATAACCCGAACAAACACAAAATGGCCACAGTTAGTCAAATGTTCTCAGACTTGTGCTTCTGTTGGTAACTGGTAACCACTCACTGCACACAATCTGAATGTAAAACTTACAATAATGCTATTTATAAGTTTAATGTATCTTTTCTCATGATGACCTTACTCCAAAGCTGTTGCATCAAAGGCAGCGAGCGATATGCATTCCATCAAAACAAGCTCGGCTTTAATTCTTAACAACTGTGACGGTTTACACTTTAAAAATTTAAGTTTATGCATCTGAGCACAAAAACAAAGAAATTCATGATCTTGGTGTCTGAACACCCGCAGCAAAACTTTTCCTCAGATGATCATTTGGTTTTTAATACACTGTTTATTTTTTTTTTGTATTTCTATTTATTATTTTTTGAGACTTTTCTTGTCACATGAAACACGTTCTACTAAAGTGTAAAAAAACCACAGAGATAAATTACTCCGAACCACCTCTGCATCCCACTTTACAACAACACTCCTGAACAGAAACTGAGATGCATCGTGCTGAGAAATGACGTGTTACGAAGCGCCGTGACTCTCGTTAAGCTTTGTGCACATGCACAGATAGTGCACGGACAGGGATACTCTGCATGAATAGCTGCAGACATTTACTGCTTTATTTTGAAGCAACGTTGAACAGTTTATTTATTTATTGTATTAAAAAGGGACACGTGTTTAGTGTGAAAGGAATTTTTAGAAAAACTGCATGAAAATCTAGGTAGAGGACATGTTTTAGTTTTGGTAATTAATTTAATACGATATAAATGAGATGTAAAGTATCACAAGAAAAGGTTATTTAGATCGTATTCATCTTAATGTGAGCTGTGGTGTTTTCTGTCCAGTGAAGCTCTGGTTTCCTCCCACTGTCCAAAGAGACGCAGCTCAGGTGAAAGAATCTCCAACTGCCTGTGGCTGTAAAATATGTGAGTGAAGATGTTTGTGTCTCTGCACATTGGCTCTATAACGGTGTGGATCCTGTGCAGTGATGAAGTGCCCTCTCACCGAACACATGCGGAGAAGCGCTCAGACCCCCAGCATCTCTAACAGAACGAGGCAGGACGGACACGAAGCACCTGCAGCCGTCTTCACATTTTACACTCACACATGATTTGGGGTTTCAGAGTCACACACAATTCACTTTGACACTTTACAAATTTTCACCCTCACACACACGTGCACGCTCATATACCTGAAGGCACTGGCAACAAAGAAAAACTAACATTAAAATATTATTTATTTGTATATAACTGAATTTCTGCGAAGGCAGCACGGTGGTGCAGCTGGTAGAGCTGCTGCCTCTCAGCGAGCAGGTCCCTGGTTCAAACCCCGGTCCAGGGGCCTTTCTGGGTGGAGTTTGCATGTTCTCTCCGTGCATGCGTGGGTTTTCTCCGGATACTCCAGTTTCCTCCCACAGTCCAAAAACATGGATGTTAGGCTGATTGGTAACTCTAAATTGTCCCTAGGTGTGAGTGAGAGAGTGAATGGTTGTTTGTCTCATGTGTCTCTATGTGTCCCTGTGATGGACTGGAGACCTGTCCAGGGTGTACCCCGCCCCTCGCACAGTGATTGTTGGACATGGGCACCAGCGACCCCCGTGACCCAAAATGGAAGAAGCGGGTAAAGATAATGGATGGATGGATGGATGGATTTCTGAGACATTATAAGGAGAATTAATTTAGAAAAGATGCTTGGAGCTGAGCTTTATCTTTTCATTATATACATGTTGCTATTATTTTATGTTATTATTTTTATTTTTCCCTCATTTAGTTATATATATTTGTTTTAATATTTGTTTAATTTGGGGATCGTGTTGTTTAATGAAAAACTAATGTTAATTGTACTATTATCACTTGATTTTTCTGTAAAATAAAAATTCAATAAAGATATTGTTAAAAAAATAATAATTTTGAATCAAATGCATTTTATGCAGCAAAAGTTTTAATTGTGCACAAAGTCCAGCCTCTTTTCTTTCCTCCAGAGTCCAGTTCCTCTGTCCAGCAGCTCATCACTGTGTTTCCGTTCCAACAAGAAATATTTCTCTATCGCCATGAACGCTCACGTTAAAGTGGAGTCTGCCCCGTCTCGATTCTGGCAGAGGTTTTAACTTGTTTTAGGACTAACAATGTCCCTTTACATTTAGCGTGCGCAGGATGCTACAGATCAGCATCCTAATGCTGACCAGTGCACGTGTGACCCTCCAGTCAAACCCCTGAAAACGTCCTTGACCTTGTTGAACGCTTGTGAAGCAGAAACCTCTGGAGCTGCCAACTCAACATCTGACTGGTCAAAGCAACGGTTTCACTGACATTTATTTGAACCTGCATTATTGATTCTGGAGGCTTTGAGGCAGATGTCGTGGACCCTAGCAACAAATAATAGTCAAAATATGATTGGATAAAAGCCAAATAAACATTTGCTACTGGAAGATGCACAGCAAGGAGAAAAGCTATGAAATGAAGAGAACAGACACATTTTACTATAATTTTTCTATTAAAATTATTCTGACACAAGTTGGGGATGGTGATTGTGTTGAGGCCAACAGAGAAGGCTTTGCTGGCCCTGAAGGTCCACCACTGTCACGTAATGTGGTAACATCTCACGGATGTGTTGTGAATGACTCTCAGCTACTACCATACCAAGTTTCATATCAGTAAGGTATTGGCAATTTGTCTTTCTAATCTTAAACTGAGTTGACTCCAAGAGGTAAATGGATGTAGAGATGTAGCCAATGAAAACTTTCTGATGGTTTGATGAAAATCTGTTCCCATAAGATTTGTCTCGTTTGTCCCTACGTGGACCCGTGACGACCTTGTGACCTGTCCAGGCCAAGCCCCGCCTCTCTTAATGGTCACTGCAGATCGGCATCAGCTCCACGACCCAGAGAGGAAAAACTGGGTCAAAGGATGAATGGACACACCAATGGACATGCACAGATGAAACAAATCTTTCACCTGCTTTTTGTTTTTAATAACAAACGATAAAAATTAATGACACGCATTAAAGAAAACAAACTGTGTCCATAACTTTGTTCATGTTGGATAAAAAAATGTTTCACAGAAACAAAACGCACATAAAAGAGAACAAACCAACATTTATTGGAGCACTTCAAAAAATACAAATTCAAAAATACTTTATTAATCCCAGAGGGAAATTTTATAAATTATATATACTTACTGAGTTATGAACTATTGTATATGCTCAAAATTTTTATTTATTGTTAAAGCTGTCAGTTGTTATAAGACAATGCTTCTACATAAAACACACATTAGACAAGCCCTGTTTAATCAACATCCCTGATTATTGCACAAATGTGTCATCTGCATGGTAATATAAGATTATTTGTTGTTGCTGCTCACTAAAAAATCTCTGCAAACTACCTGAGAGGGGAATTAACAAGCTCCGGCAATAAAACCACTACCAGGCAAAGTGGAAAACATTGATTATCTTGTTACAATGAAATGCTGTGCTGGGAAACCTGGTTACTATGAGGATGTTACTCACAAATGCACGGCTCAGCTAAACATTGCTTCAGACGGAGCACGCTGCACCGTGGTGACAGCAGCAACACACCTGAAAAGGAGAACCAGGATTTAATATTTAACATCTTTGTGTTGGTGCAGACACACAAAATTAAACTTTTAAATCTTTGATGGCATAATTCCAGCTAACCCACAAACCCAAGTGTGACATACATTAACAGCTTTCAGGTGCCACTTGCACATCGACACTCTGTAAAAACAGGATAGTGGAGATATATATATATATATATATATATATATATATATATCTTATATAGATAGACAGAC
>NC_056512.1:46081126-46085455 GCF_014905685.2 Nematolebias whitei | reverse complement strand
ATATATATATATATAATATATACCATATATATATATATAATATATACCATATATATATATATATATATAATATATACCATATATATATATATAATATATACCATATATATATATATATATAATATATACCATATATACAGCCACCACTCCTGCACAGACAGAATGACTTGTTTGCTGCGCAGCCTCACCTCCACATCTGTAAAGCTGCTGTGCTTCAGAGTCAGAATAGAATAGTTCATCTGTATTCGCACAAACTTCAAATCTGCTCAGCAGAGACAGAAAACTACATTGCTGCTTGTAAATTAGTGAATCAGATAAGGAGTTATTTTTTAATACTTTTTTAAATGTAGAATAATTAATGCTAACATTAGATTAACATTCTCTTTCTTTGACTATAAAATCCATAATCTGCTGCTGGTCTCCGCTCACTGTTTGCTCCAGTTTTCCTCAGCTCATCAGCAACGTTCCCTCTGATTCTTCATGTGTCTGGGCACATGCACGAGCTCCCTGAGCACATGCACGAGCTCCCTGAGCACATGCACGAGCTCCCTGAGCAAACTGAGGACCACTGTGAGCAACATCCCTATCACTGGCTCCACACCTGTCAATCACTGAGTTACAATGAAAATGGAAAAGAAAAAATGTTGTTGGTCTAATTAATTTACAGTTTATGTTGAATTTTATTTTATGCACTGCATCAGGGGCGGACTAGGAATATAATCCACTGCCCATTGTTAATAATCCACTGCCCATTGTTAATAATCCACTGCCCAGTACTAAAATACTAAAGTAAAAAGTATTTTGTACTTTTACTTTAGTATTTTTTACAACACCAGTACTTTTTCTTGTAACTGAGTACAATCTAAGCAGTGTAACAGTACTTGTACTCGAGTACAGATTTTCAGTACTCTTTCCACCTCTGGTGACATGAAACCTTGACTGTCTTGTTCTGGGATGTTTTGTCTTTGGTATAATTTAAGGTAGAAACAATCAATTAACTCCATAAATTAAAATAACCAACAAAAGTTGAGCATCATTGCAAACAGAAAATCCTTTATCTGAACCGTCTGGTGGATTGAAACAGTTTTCCAAAGGCTGTAGTCACCTTTAAGATGGCTGCTCTCTTCTTCCTGTTATTTAAACTAAATATGGACTTTTGGAGAAGCCCCTTCGATCCAGAGTGACAAGTGAAATAGTAGAATGGTGGTTTAAATATTGTAACAGATTTCAGGTTCTCTACAGTCAAGAACAAGAAAAGGTTTTATTTTATTTTTTGAATTCCACTGAGCTGTATTGTAAGCCGACACGTTTGAGCTACGGCTCTCTCTAACATCAGCAAGTACCGGTCCATGAAGACGGTACTATATGTACTCTGCTGGGTAGTTGAGCTCCGTTAAATACACGCTGAACACTTCATGTACTGCGTCCCTCCCACCCACACTCGGGTGGATATTTTCAAAAAGGGAGTCCTGAGTTTGTGTTTTTAACTTTACGGGCCAGTGGCTTCATTAGCTGCAGTCTTTTAGCATCTGTCCGTGTTCCCACCCCACTGCTGAAGCGTCGATGGGATGATGAGCTGCTTCCTGCCTACTCATTTTGATAATAGATTTTGAGATAAATCACTCACTTTGTTTGCTGAGTGATGCTGGGCTGACAGAGCAACGGAGGCCAACGCTCTCGTACTCTGCAACATGTGCATCATTTAAAGCACTAACAAGATCCTGCCGGATGTTTCTCACAGCTTTTTACACAGGAGACAGTGAATTGAATTTCTCCACAACTTCCAAATCTATGCCTGCGATCTACAGAGAGAACACAAAGAGGCAGGAGCTTAGCCCAGTAAGTACCACAAAATACAATTACCGAGCAGCAGAGATGTCCCCCGTCTCAGGAAATGGACTCTTGTTTAAGTTGCCCACAGCTCTGCAGTGACAGTTCTGCATTGTTCATTTGCCAATTAATAACTTTACCATGAAAGGTTCGAGGATGGACCGCATTGATTTGATGTTATTAAAAGTCCAGATGTTGCTGACAAAGTCTTTCTAAGCTGCACACTGTTACACAAGAAGGCCACCACACACACACACACACACACACACACACACACACACACACACACACTCTGTCTTCCCCTCTAATGCAAGCTATTTGCTATCGATATCGATCAGTTCTTGATTTTTCCTTCAGCTGGGCTGTCTGTGAAACTGTCCACTGTAAGCCATTCCTCACCAGCGTGTCAATTACTGCAGATGGAGAGAGCGCCACTCTGTCTTAATGAAAGCAGAGGGGCTGAGGACTTAAACAGTTTTCCTCTGCCGCTGATTTAAAAGCTTTGTGTTAGCGGAAGAGAGAACGTGCGTTGCCGTGGAAATTTGTGCTCAGCTATTTTAACAAATGATGTAAAACTGTAATGTGGTGCGATTACGGTGTCAGCACAAAGTGTGTTCATGTGATTTGCTTCATCAACAATGAGGCTAAATGTGATATATTGTAGGAGACGGAAGTATGAAGCAAGAACGAAGAAGATTTATTTCACATTTAAAGTAAATCTGTTTTCTCTGTTAAAACTGTGTTTCTGCTTCTGCCATTTTTTAATGTGACGTGTTTTTCTTACAGTTCTCAAGAGAAAAGGAGTAAAACACTCATCCATTTTCTTTATCCGTTTGTTCCTGATCAGGGACGAGAAGGGGTTTGGACATGTTGCCAGGTCATCACAGGACCACACAGAGACAGACGAGACACTCACTCTCTCCTAGGGACTGTTTTCATGCAGTACCTGGAGAAAATGCACGTAAAGTCCCCACACAAAGACCCATGAGGAAGCAAACCCACGGCCTTGTTGGACGAGACGGCAGTGCTTACTGTGCCACCATGCAGATCATTAGAAGAAAAACTATAAGCATTTTAATGAAAACGTACATAAATTAAATGTTGAGGCAACAATTTAGTTGTTGTCTGTGTCCTGCTGTTCTTCCTCCAGGCAGAGACCGATGGCTGTTTGTCCTGAGCTTCTGCTGGAAGTTCCTTCCTTTAGACAGAGCAGGAGAAAGTACTCAAACACTGTACTTAAGTAAAAGTACAAATAAACACACAGCAATGTACGCTAGCAAAAGTATAAGTACCACATTAACGTTTTCACCTAAGTAAAAGTAAATACTTGCGTTTAAAAATACATAAAGTATTAAAAGTAAAAGTACTTGCTTAATGTGTTACCTAATGCAATGGTCTAGAATATCATTAAGTGTACGTATATTTTCTGTAATGCATTAATAGTGTTGAGTCATTTTAATGAACGATGCTGCAGATACACGTGTTTTCACTGTGTGGCACAGTTCACACTTGGACTTGTGGTTCTGTGCATCAGAATTTCAGGGATGGCATGCAGACTTAAATGTCATTAAGCAAAATAAGAGGAATGATTATACCTTTGAAAGTTTTTATTTAACACAAAGCAAAACCAATGTGTCATTTTAACTGCAGTAAAACATTTGAGTAAAAGTTGTCTGCCTGAAAAAAGGAGCATTAGACCGAACAAAGAAATATCTGATCATTAAAACTCCAGTTTGTCGTCAGCTCTAGTTAAAACACTGTCTATTCAACCTGTACTGGGTCAAAAATGAACATTTTAACTTCCTGACATCATTTTCAAAACTTGGACCCGAGTGTCGAGACATTTGGAGACATCTCGTCTCCTGTCCAACATCCCATGAAGTGACACATTTTAATGTTGCAGCAAGAATTTCTTGTTCAAGTTCAGAAGAAGTTGGTTTTCAAAGTTTTTTGAGTCCAGTCTGGATCTTTTGGGAGAGAGAAGCTGTACTGAATAGTCTTTCAATATTCTTTCAATAGTCTTTCAATAGTCTTTCAATAGTCTTTCAATTGTCTTTCAATAGTCTTTCAATAATCTATCAATGATCTTTCAATAGTCTTTCAATAATCTTTCAATAGTCTTTCAATAATCTTTCAATAATCTTTCAATAGTCTTTCAATAGTCTTTCAATAGTCTTTCAATAGTCTTTCAATAGTCTTTCAATAGTCTTTCAATAATCTTTCAATAGTCTTTCAATAATCTTTCAATAATCTTTCAATAGTCTTTCAATAGTCTTTCAATAATCTTTCAATAGTCTTTCAATAGTCTTTCAATAATCTTTCAATAGTCTTTCAATAATCTTTCAATATTCTTTCAATAATCTTTCAATAATCTTTCAATAGTCTTTCAATAATCTTTCAATAATCTTTCAATAGTCTTTCAATAGTCTTTCAATAATCTTTCAATAATCTTTCAATAGTCTTTCAATAATCTTTCAATAATCTTTCAATAGTCTTTCA
>NC_056512.1:46074398-46081116 GCF_014905685.2 Nematolebias whitei | reverse complement strand
TCAATAGTCTTTCAATAATCTATCAATGATCTTTCAATAATCTTTCAATAGTCTTTCAATAATCTTTCAATAGTCTTTCAATAGTCTTTCAATAGTCTTTCAATAATCTTTCAATAATCTTTCAATAGTCTTTCAATAATCTTTCAATAATCCTTCAATAGTCTTTCAATAATCTTTCAATAATCTTTCAATAGTCTTTCAATAGTCTTTCAATAATCTTTCAATAGTCTTTCAATAATTTTCCAATAAGGCCATGAGTGGCTCGTATCTTCTGGCTGACTCTGCGGTGGAATCCAGTTTGGGTGTGTTAGCGGTGCTGGGTGTGCCCAGTCACTAGAACATACGTCATTGGTCCAGCTCTTCTTGAAGGCGGGTCTAACGTTACCTGCCCACTTCGCAGTGATTCAATGGATCAACTTCCCTCTCGTCATTTGTTACTTTCAAACTAACGGACAAATCAAAAAACTGCAACGTGAATGGAACTTGTAACGAAACGCATTATAGAAATGTAGTGTAGCAGAAAGTACAGATACTTAATGTAAAATGTAGCGAGTAAAAGTCAAAAGTACCCACGTTTAACTCTACTTAAGTAAAGTACATGTACATGAAAAATGTATTTAAGCACAGTAACAAAGTACTTGTACTAAGTTACATCCCACCACTGTGTTTTTCCTTCCATGTTGCGTGTTTCACTCAGGGTGGGAAGTTGCAACAACGTGGAGATTTGATGCAATCTGCTGGCTTCCTTTTATGTAAATAACTTTTATTAGTAGGTATTTTATAATGTATATCAATGTTTTTGTGCAGTGCCCTGAGTCAACTTTTGCTGTGAATTGGGTTTAAATGACCAGAATAACTTCTCCTTTGCCTGTTCTGTCTTGTAGCTTTAATAATAATGTTGTGTTGGTATTTTTACATCACTTTAATTTTTGACTAATATTGTGCAGAAACATGTGCATTGTCAGTTCAAAATTGTATTATTTATTTAAAATGCATAGGTGTGAATCTGAAATGTATGGGTTTTACAGAAATCAGCTATAGTAGTTTGTAAATTATAGTAAATGTTCTGAATAATAAAAGACGTAGCAATGGCTACTTTGCATTTCTTGTCCCTGTTTAGGAAAATTATACTTCTATATACCATTTCTACTTTTTGGCTGGGCAGTTCTGGGGCAAAACACTTTGCTCATGGCCATTAAACATACTTGTTTTAAACTGACTTATTGAGATGTTACTTATGTAACTAATACTGGTACATAACTGGTACATAACTGGTACTAACATATGATTGTGCAGCTACCCATCCAGGCTGTCACACTGTAAAGTTTTTGCTGCACAGCTGCAGAAAGAAAAGCTTTGCAGAGAGTGGTGAAGGCTGCACAGAAGATGTTGGAGTCAGCCTCCCCACCATCACAGACATCTACACCTCCAGGTGCAGGAAGAGGGCCACCTGCATCATGAAGGACCACACTCACCCAGCACACACACTTTTTGCCCCGCTCCCCTCAGGAAGGAGGTTAAGGAGCATTAAGTGTAGAACCACTAGACTGAGGAACAGCTTCTACCCTGAGGCTGTTAGACTCATGAATCTCTAACTAGAATAATCACTGTGATGCCACTTGGTTGTTGATATGTGCTGCTGATTATCCATGCTGCTGATCTCATGCTGCTGATCTGTTTCATGTTGATGTGTGTGTTCGTCTTCATCGGTTCACACAGACTCATGTTCGTGCTGCTGTTTGGCGCATTGTTTCGTACTATTAGTGCTTAGTGTATTCTCAGTTTAGTGTATTCTCAGTTTAGTGTATTCTTAGTTCATGTCTTGGATCTTATTAATGTCTTTCTTTACAAATTGTATTTTTCCTGGATGTCACTGGGACCCTGTGTACACAGTTTCGTTCCACCTCATGTACCACATGTGATGTGAATGATAAGAACCTTGAATCCTTGAATCCTACAAACTCAAGATCCAAATTAATATCTAATTGGCTTGAACAAATACTTTATAAAGAGAATTGCACAACAGTTTGTTCACCCAGTGTTCAAACACGCACGCAGCTCTATATTTGCTCAACAGCAAAAGGCAGAACCTCAGACTGCGAGCCGTCGGTCTATCAGGTAGAACAAGATAAGAAAGCTTTTGTGATTGCTGTGTGTGAAGCCTAGGAGGAAGCCATGATCACTGGAGTGCTCAAAGATCAGGCCTCCCATCAGCTGTTCAGAAATCACAGCAACGCTTTTATTCACATATCAGGCCGTTTAAAAAACTTGACAGAAAACAATTCTAGTTAAAGTAACTCACTCTTACATAATTTGATGTTCTTGCCACACTGAAAATGTTTTGCACATGTACTGTTTTAGTTTTTTTTTGGGGGGGGGGGGAGGGCGGGGTATGGGGGTGCAGCCTCTCAGCTCTTGCAGTCTTACTAACCCAGCTGTGGTCACTGAAGCTAATTGCAGCCTGTCTGGACAATTCTTGTGATTATACCAAATGGTTCCCATTGCTTTTCAGAAGCAGCTAAGAAGAAACACAGAAGAGGAGGCGTCTTCTTTAATTATATACAACCAGGCAACATGATTTCATGACACTGCACTTAAAAAGCACATGGTTTATGCTAAATGTTGAGAGTTAGTCATGGGTTTTAAGGTTTTCCTGAGTTCGATGGTGCAGCAAATGGTTAAGATTAAAGTATAGAACAGGGTGTCGATGTATAAATGAACAGTCAATTAAAATAACTAAGTGAACATCCAAATGGACTTTTCACATTTGTCATTTCTTGACAACAAACCATTCCAAAGGCCAGACTTTTCCCTTTAACCAATGTCCAACCTCATGTCATCAGTGTGTGTAGGAATAGGAACGACTTGGATAGCAAAGGTAAAGAAGCCACAGAGTGGGCCTGATGTTCCCAAAGACTTAATCCATTTGAGGATCGTAGGAAAATCATTTACTGGTGCAACCAACACTGCCAAGTAATATCACAAACAGTGCAGGAGCTCACCAGTGTCCCGATTCAGGGGGAAGAGCCTCAGGACACCATCTGCTGTCTCTTCAGGATTCTGCCAAGGTATAATAGAAAATGCATACAGGTGCTGCAGGGTGGAACAGTTGGTTAGCACTGTTGCTTCAAAGCAAGAAGGGCACAGTTTTGACTCCTTGCTGGCGCTTGGAGTCTGCAAGTAATTCCCATGCAAGTACCGTATTTTCCACCATGCAAGTCACATCAGTCCAAAGATGTCTAATAAATATGTCGCATCTATTATGAGTCAGCGCTGACCACCCGGAAACGTGAGCCGGTGTTGTGCCAAGACTTGATTGGCTGCTGAAATGGTGGCCTGGGAGTGCGCAGGAGAAGACTTTAACAAGATTAATGCTTAAAAACAAGATTAATGCTTTAAAACAATTATTTGTTTGCTTGAAATTATAATAAAGTTGTGTCTCAGTTTAACTTTTCCTTAATAAATGCACTTTAATGGTCAAACCAGCTGCATGTCTCCTGGGCTGCGCGATGAAATGCAGCTGATTTGACGTTTAGTCCAGGAGTTCTGGAGCGAGATGAAGGTGGTTTCTATGGCAAGCCAAGTGTCTCATTAATAGACACTTTTACTTATTAATGAGACACTTGGCTTGCCATAAGACTTCAGGGCCCTCTCGCAGCTGCAAACGGTAATGTTTAATCCAACATTTTTCAGTCAGGTCATCTGGACAATTTCTTTTTCGTGCTGAAACGTTTTGCCTTCGATCCAGAAGGCTTCATCAGTCAAGGAAACACACAACAAAACTGATTCTTCCCCCAACAGCTTACTCCAAACTGGAACAAACCAGTTATGTTGGTGTAAGATGGTCTCTTTGTCACAAATGTTATGTAATGTTTAATATTTTTAGGTAATGTTTAATATTTTTCATGTCAGAATGAATGAAATCATTAGATCTCAGCCAAAAAACTGGGTTATAAATGTGTGTGTGTGGGGGGGGGGGGGGGGGTATATTAGTTGCTTCTGTGTATAAGTCGCTGGACTTGTAAATTTATGCCAAAAGGTGTGACTTGTATGGTGAACAATAGGGTAAATGTGTTCTCCAGGTACTCTGTTTCTCTCCTGCTCACCAACACCGTGCATGTTGGGTTGGTTTCTCTAGAGTCTAGGGTGCACCCTGTCTTTGGTCCAGTGACCAGTGGAGAGAGGGAGAAGCTCTGTGTGACCCTTAACTGGAACAAGTGGCTGAAGAAAATCAATGGATGGAGCAAAATCACTGAGCGCGTGATAACCTCCAGCCTGCAGGCTGCTGACCTCTTTTACCTCACCATGAAACCAGTAAAGACTGGAACTGGAGTTTTTGTTTTACAGTATAGAGATCTAATGTCTGATTTCAGTGCTCCTTTCATTTGTATTTTGTGAATTGTTGCTTACTACTGTTTCCTGGTTAAGAGAGAAAGCAGAAAAGCTAATGGCTGGTTCTGAATATCATCCTTTGCTGCAGTCCTCTTGCTCTCCTCCTCCTCCTCCTCCTCCTCCTCCTCCTCCTCCTCCTCCTCCTCCTCCTCCTCCTCTTACACAGATGTGTGAAATCCACCGCCCCAGGGATGCAGCCAAAAACAAAAGCCAGCTTTGCTTGCTAAAGGCCAAATTAGATTTAGGTGCAACAGCCACTGAATCAGAAAACTGAACCGACAGCTGCTCAGAATAAAAGCACTTGAGTTAGCATCTGTCTCAGTTTTGTGAGAATGTAAGAAAGTTTAAAAATATATATGGATATGTCTATTCATCAAATCAGCACCAATTACATTTTTACTGTATCTGATTACGTGTGACTCATCATCAGGCATCAGTTAATGTTTTATAAATGCACGACTCAGGAACTAAACGCATCCCTATCAGGCAGAAAGACCTTGAAGTTCATTCAAGCGTGGTCCCTGAAAGCAGTTATTAGTACAATCTCTCCTGATGAGCCATTAACACACGTCAATAGAAGTGATTGCTGAGATGCACGTTTCCTCACCACCTGCTGCATCCCATTATCACTGACAGAGAGGCGGAAACTTCAAATCTAAATCCTAATTTAAAAACTTTTCAAACAGGTACAGTGATGTAGAACAGTTCAATAAAGCTCTTACACTCCACACACTTTGTCCAAGCAGTTTTCATTACTTGGGGAGATGTTTGCCATTTCCTCTGATGAAGGCAACGGAACAAAGTGTGTGAATTAGTTGCCAGAGATAGAGACTGTTGTAAAATTTAATGAGACCATTTTCTACACATCCTATCTTGCTACAGCAGCTGAGCGATGGAGCGTCATGCATGAACAAGGTTGATTAACGGGGAGGAGCTGTATTCAAAGTGAGATGACTAATGTGGGGAGACGTGAAATATTTGTTCAATTTGAGATTGAAAGCAAGCGCCCTTTATTATCTGTGAGGATCACGAACAAGAAGACAATACGAAGGAGAGAAGGAGAGGGCTGGCACAGGTAGAGTCCAAGATAATGAGTATCATAAAAGGAAAAAACAACTGCACTGCAAATTACTGTTTAAAATCACCCTTGTCTTCTCTGTAATGTATCTTGAGGAGTACATCAGAGCAATGCTGAAAACTCAGGGGGTAGAGGTGCTGCTATATTAGAAATAGCTGTGAGAGCTCTTCCTTCCACGACATGATAGATAATGGCATTTCAAGCAACTTCCCATCACCACAGCCTTGCTCGTACCTTTTTCATTGCATCACACTCAACGCATCCATCAAACATACCCTGTAGGGTTTATGGCTTTTATAGGACCCTTATCAAGCCATCAGCATATTCCAAGAACCTCCCAACAAAAGCTGTAAACACACAAAAGAAAGCACGCCATTAATCAAAGAAAGGCTCATTTGGCCTCCAGGTTACACGAGAACAAGACATCTCACATTTAAAATGTATTACCCTTATTATTAAAATATTATTGCATGCTGTATAGAAGATGACTACGAGACTAAAACATTAACAGAGAGACTTTAAAATCAAAATAAGATTACCTTTTCCAGATCCAGAACTGAATTCAAAATCTTACTTCTAACCTACAAAGCTCTCAACAACCTAGCTCCATCTTATATTACAGATCTTATTGTTCCATATTTTACTAACAGAGCACCTCGCTCTCAGACTGCAGGTTTACTTGTGGTTCCTATAATTTACAAAAACAGAATTGGGGGGGGGGGGGGGAAGATCTTCCAGTTATCAGGCTCCTCTCTTGTGGAACCAACTTCCAGTTTCTGTCCGTGAGGCTGACACATTATCCAGTTTTAAAACTAGGCTTAAGACTTTCCTTTTTGATAAATCCTATAGTTAGGGTCAGCTTGGGTTTCCTGAGCTGTCCCTTAGTCCTGCTGCTATAGACTTAGACTGCTGGAGGTCAAACTGACCACACTTTTCACTCTGCTGCTCTTTACTTACTCTGCTCAACATTTGTAATTATTTTTTCTATCCTTAACATGTGTTTGTCTTTCAGATACACCTGGACCTATACCTGGACCTGGACCTATACCTGGACCTGGACCTATATCTGGACCTGGACCTGGACCTATACCTGGACCTGGACCTGGACCTATACCTGGACCTGGACCTGGACCTATACCTGGACCTATACCTGGACCTGGACCTAACCAGCTGTGACAAGAAAAACACCTCAAACCTCAAAAATATCTCAGATATAATAATATCTCAGATATAATAATATCTCAGATA
>NC_056512.1:46056045-46069398 GCF_014905685.2 Nematolebias whitei | reverse complement strand
ATGGATGGATGGATGGATGGATGGATGGATGGATGGATGGATGGATGCTGGCACATTGCTTATATTTCAAGTTCTCCACCTCACAAGCCAGATGGACATACAGTACGTGGTGGTAACCATCTTAGATTTTAAGTTTTCCAAAATAAAAACTTTTTTACACCTAGATGCAGCCACACATCAAAACTGAAGTCGGTACCTCTCTTATTTTTTAAGTTATCGCGCTCACAGCGTGCACGGTCAGAATAACGGATGGAGGGTATTTCCACTTTCTGCTTTTCGCGCCACAATGGAGGACAGGACAACAAGCAAGCAAATATTGAGTTTTGTGTTTTATCACAGAAGGCGGTTGCAGACACGTCTAAACAAAACTAAGAAATCCAAAGAGCGAGCCAAAGGCCTTGGTTCACAGGAGGTCCAGTCAAAACCAGTGACCAGGTCTGATGGGTTCTGCAGGGACTTTTGAACGGGCAGAATCAAAACAGAGGAAAGAAGGACGAGCTCAGCACAACAGGTGAAAAGAGCCTACACACCGAGCAAGAATCATTTACCTGAGAGAATAAACAAGTCAGTCCAAAGTACAATTATTTGGCTAATTACATAACAAATTAGGTTTTCTATTGAAAACAAACTGCTGTGAGCACATTTATGATTACCCTGTACTTCTGATGGACATCATTAAGCAGTGTGCACAAAACACCATTACAAACACTGTGAGCTGGTCAGAGCACATCTTCATCCTGAGCTGATGTTCTCTAAAAGGCGACTAAAATCTAAATGTATTATGTTAACATAAATGATGCTGGCAGTCGCACTGATTTATGTTTCGACCATCACACTGCCAGAACGCTTTGACAACAGACATCATTTTTTAGATGAACAACTTGTGTTGTTGAGCTCTGCCCCGATACGTCGTTGCTGCTCTTCAGGGAGGAGAGATACGGCTGCGTGTACCTTCAGATGACCCTGGACAGCACAAACTAACCCGTCCATATACACGCTTGGCTTCCCTTGTGATTTATGGAGCATATGAAGCTGCTCACAAGTGGAACCTTTACTCTTTTCGTGCCCCTTTAATTTTAATGCCTGAACTACCAGAGTTGCCAGAAATGAAGGTAAGAAAAATGTTGGCTCCTAAAATGAAGCATTTGTTTTAGACGTTGTCCCTTTCCAGCGCGGATTAATGTCGGCCACACATCAATTTTACATGAATCCAAAGGGAAACACAGCCCTGGGGACTTCTGCTGCTTGATGGTGGAATTTTCTGGAACATGATCCAATCACAGCCGTTACAGTTTAAAGTAGGGCTTGACATCAACAGTTTTCATTCATTCTTTCAAACTTTATTTAGACAAGTTAATCCCATTGAGCCTCTGGGACTCATTTACAAGAGAGACCTGATTTTCATAAAGAATGATGACAACAATGGACAATCATAAAGGATGCGTACAAATTGAAAAAAAAATGTAACAAATGAAAATAAAATGGTAAAAGGAAAAGTAGCAACTAAAAAAACAGCTAGGTTGTAAGGTGGTGTAGAAAAGTAAAAACAGGAACATGTCTGCATTGGTTCTTGCCAGGAACTTATCAGATGTTTAAAGCCACTTAGAGAGGTCAAAGGTCGAGAGCTTCAGATCGTTTTTTTAAGATACTCCAGGAAACAGGAGCGGAGTAGGAGAAGGTCCTTTTGTCTAGTTCAGTCTTTTAGTTTCCTTACTAGGTTTTCCACGTGGAACTTTAAAAAGAGAAATGCAAACGACCAAGATACCCAAATATTTGTAGGAATCAACAAACCCAATGGGGACACCATTCGAGGATAAAATCAGAGGAAGAACTGCTGGGACCCACTTCCTGTTTGAAAAAAGCATCCATTTGGTTTTGTCGGTGCTTAGAACAAGTTTGAGACGGAAGAAATCTGACTGATGATGTCTAAAGCAGATTGCAAAAGCTGGAAAACCTTAGCAACTGTTTTAGCTCGACAATATACAACTGTGTCATCAGCATAGAAATGTAAAGATGCATCAGGGATGCTCTGTCCTACATTATCAAGGGTATGCAGATTGTAAAGAGGTTGTGTCCTAAGACTGAGCCTTGTGGTACACCATTGTTGACTGGTAAATAACTGGTGGAAATACCATTATGTTGAACACAGTATCTGATCTGAACGATAGCAACAGAACCAACCAATGGTGAAGAGGTAAAGATGTCATAAGCTCTCAGAAATGTGTTTCTCAGAACAGTTGTAAGTATATACGTACATCTAACTGTGAGACTGGGCAAATGAAATGTCTCATGCTGTTGTTTGATTGGGGGATAGAAAGACAATGTGAGATTTATTTACATTTGGTATGGTATGGTATAAAGTTTATTCATTTTTAAAAGTACAAAACAATTCCATAACAATATAAAGTTTATTCATTTTTAAAAGTACAAAACAATTCCATAACAATATAAAAAGATACAAAAGATTTAAAACGAAAGGCAGAAGAAAGAAGAAAAAATCTTATTATATCTGCCCCTTTTTTCAAACAATTATTTCAATCATAATAATCTTCAAGTAACAGAACAAAATGAATGTCTTTCTAATTTTTCAAATTCTAATACAAAAACACACTAAGCTACTTCATTTAGATTTTCCATCAATTGCTGTGTTTAGATTTAGTAGAAGATTTAGCATAAAATCTTAAACTCTGAGCATGAAATAAAAACAAGCTAGCTGTTGGATTTTGTTTTAAAATATTAAACCTTATGTATAAGTTTGTCTGTTGCTGCTGCCGTTGATTTTGTGTAGTTTGGTTGATGTGTATTTTCTCTTTAAACAGCAGCAGGTGAGTGTGCTAAAATGTTCTGCTTCAAAAATACCAATTCCAGTGAAATCCTCTGTGGTGCTTTCAACATAACAGCAACGATGAGAGCCCAACTGAGAGCCGTCCCAGTGTACACATTCATTCTCTAACATGTAATCTAAAGTTGCAGCGATCTGTGCACGACAATTAATTGAATAAATCTAAGGCAAACATCTCTTTAGATATTTATAAGTAACTAATAACACTATTACTCTTGTTGACATTGTTTTTATTGGATGTGTATGGCCCTGGTTAAAAAATGCAATCGGAGGCTGTTCCCTGGTCACACATTACTACAGGTCAGAGATTTTACTGCAACAGGCAGCGCAGGAGGCAGTTCAGTGAAGCGGAGAGAGATAACACCGTGATGTGTTGACAGATTGTTGGAGTTGTACAAATTAAAGGGAGGCCGTGGTCCTCAAGTGAAACAACAAGTCTGACGGTGGATGGACCATCAAACGTTACCAGGAACTAAGTTTTAAACTACAGAGGAGCATCAGCAAGAACACACAAATAAACAGTGCTGTCATTTTTTATGAATCTGTAACAGAGGCACAATAAAAATGAAATCAGTTGATGTAGGATTGGATACTTTCTCTGCTAGTAGAATATTTAGTGAAAACATGGGCATGAGAATACTCACAATTTAATAAAAGGCTGTAGTAGGTCCAATGACCAGATTTATGCAGCCATTATTGTTCCATACTTGCAGCATGTAAAATATTCACTACAGCGTTATGTTGCTGGGCTCTCAACGCAGTCCATAACATTTTTTACCAGAAGACGTGGTCCTGGAAAACCATCATGCTCTGAAGGGACACGTGCAGCTGGATATGTCATAGATTCCTGGGGTGTTTGGAAGATGATGTGCCTGTCTATGCTGTCTGTTGAGGACGTAGAAGACACGTACATAATTGGATTTATGGTAACAGGGTTTTTTGGGGGTGGGTATTTTGAATTGGCAGATACCTGGGTTATCAGCTAATAAGGAAGACATCTGCAGCACTTTGGGCAGTAGTAAAGCTGCCAGCCTTATAAGAAGGGTCACTCTGTGCTTCGAGCGCTCAGACTCAGATGCTTTGCGAGATGAACCGTAAGTTGGACACGATTTCTGAGAATTGTGGGCCACTTGCAGCTCCTAGGGCTCGCCGGCATGAAGGATCCGACCTTGGAGAAGACTAACAAGCATGGACCAGCAGAATGTCCACGGATCTGGCTGTTTGGATTCATCATCGAGTGAACCAGCAGAACTGAAGGCAGACGTGTCAGTAGAGTCCGCCTGCCCAAAACAATTGTTGTTTATGTGAATTTGGCCTCCCGCTGGCCTTGGATAGGCCAACTTCTACCAAAAAGCTCCTGGAGGATACGTAAAATAAGAAGCTCTGCTCTGTTGGGTTCAAGGCTGGAAACACTTTCTGTAACACAATATGAAGGTGCTAAAATCAGAAGGAATCTGTTTGGCAGGATTTGAATCCACACATCTTGTTGCCAAAAAGGTAAAGGCGAACAATGATGCTTTTGCCCCTAATCGTTTGTGGGTTGTTGTTTTTGTCTAATTACCAAACTGTTTCATAATCCACAAGATGAATTTAAAACAAAGTTTCAGAAACTAGTCATTGGATGTGCATCTACAACTGGGCTCTGGTAGGTGGTCAGTGCTGCACTCTTGTAATCTTGAGGCTCTCTCCAAGGCCAGCTTGTGTCATGAAAAACATCCTGCCTTAAACAAAAATGCTACAATTACTCACAGGGCAACTCCTGAGAAGAAAGCACAATAAAAGTACAGTTACAACAGAGCCTACTGATTTTAAGAAACAAACAATGGCTTCAGCTTCATCAGTTTGACAAATGTCAGGCCTAACGTGGCTGATTCTCAACGAGTGGATAATGTGCAGACCAGATTTCGTAGAAAGTACAAATCAAGCTAACAACACCCCTATATATTTCAGCACAGCCTGAATCTGTTCATTAATCAAAGCTTTGTGTCATTCATCATCTCAAATGAAACACTTTGAATGTCTGCCTGAGTACGTCATCGAAGCAAACTTCCTAAGAAGTTATTTACAACTTTTAAACATTTTCCCCTAGATATTTCATAATCTATCAACTGGAGAGAAAAAATAATTAGCTGCTTTAAAGAACCATGTATCATTATAGCTGGCTGTATTTATTATTATTATTCAGAATTGAAAAGCCCAGACTCCAGTGCCTTACCTCATACATGCTAATGGAAAATTCATGACCCATTGTACGTTCTGGGGATGTGAGCAGCCACAATAGTCTTCATCTCCAGTTCTGATGACGCACCCCAAGTCTAGAGCTACAGGTGTCGGCAGGGGCACAGCTGATATCCAAGAGGGGAGGGAAGGGTGAAAATAATCTGTAACCCAAGAAAGCATGAGGAGAACAAAAACCCTGCATGTAATTCACCCTTCATCTGAAGTTCTCAGAGAACAGGGCCCTGTTTACATGAGAACGACCTCTGGAGATGTTGGTGTGTTTCAATGTTTGTTGTAGCAAATAAACAAGAAAAAAGCACATTTACATGGATCTGCTGTAACGTCCATGCTAGGCAGGGTTGCCAGATAGGAAATTCTGAACTATTGCGCAGTAATTTTAAAATATTTGTACTTTGACCCAAACTATCATATGTGTTGAGTCAGGGTGCAATTCCTCCGAGGTGAAGGGTCTCAGTTTGCTGAGTGAACTGTGCAGGCATGCTATCGTGTGAGCAAAACAGAAATGGGGATTTTTTTTTTTCCACAATAAAAGTGAGAAAATGTAGCTTTTTTTAAAGTTATGAGTGGTTTTGTTTATTCAGTATTCAAGTGAGAATCATGCTCACTATTTTCATTCATTCACCTTTATTTCTACAGGTTAATCCCATTGAGCCTCGGGGACTCATTTACAAGACGGACCTGAATTTTTAACAAAGAGTGATGACAACAAAAACGACAACAATAGACAATCATAAAATATGCATACAATTTTTTTTTTTAAATTAACAAGTTAAAATAAAATGGCAACCATAAGGACAATCAAAAGGAAAAGTAGCATGAAAAAAACAGATTAGGAGGCGGTGTAGAAAAGTAAAAACAGGAACATGTCTGCGTTGCTTCTTGCCAAGAACTTAAAAATGTTTGAAGCCACTTAGAGAGGTCAAAGGTCAAGAGCTTCAGATCTTTTTACAAGATATTCCAGGAAACAGGAGCGGAGTAGGAGAAGGTCCTTTTGTCTAGTTCAGTCCTCACTGAGGGAACACTGCAGGTAATGATGTCCTGAGAGCGCACGCTGTAGCTGCACTCACACAGAGACATGTAGGAGGAGATGTATGAAGGCAGCAGACCAGGAAGTGATTTAAAGATGAAGATGTACCAGTGGGAGAGTCTGTGTGAAGTTAATGGTGACCAGTTAACCAGTGAATACTGGGAGCAGTGGTGGGTACGGTAGTTACAGCCAGTTATGAATCTTAGTCAACATTCGACAGGCCACCTCAGTCTCTGCTTTTAAATCTCTCCTAAAAACACATTTATACTCATTGACATTTAACACAGGGTGATTGGTTTTAGATCTAGTTTTTCATTGATGCTGATTCTGTTTATGCTTTTGTTATTATTCCTATTTAACACAAGGTCATCTGATCTGATTTAGTATTTCATTGTTTCTAATTGTTTTTGGTTTTATATTTTTATTCCATGTGCTGTAAATATATCTTGCTACTTTTTATCTGATGATGTGATATTTTTGTTAAGCACTTTGGTAACAGTTTCTGTTTTAAATGTGCTCGTTAAATAAATCTGACTTGACTTAGTGCACCATGATAGACAGCATCCAACATCTCCAGCATCCAACATCTGCAGGGTTCTTGTAGGAGCGTTCATGTAAATATTATCACCGTGATCAATGGAGGGAAGGAAAGTCACAGATACAAGGTGTTCCTCAGGGTTCAGAGTTAGACAGGATCTGTTTCTGAAAAAGAAACCCAGTTTATCTTTCAGTTTCTTTACTAGGTTTTCCACGTGAATCTTAAAAGAGAGATGTAAATTGACCAAGATATTCAAATACTTGTAGAAGTCGACAACCTCCTTCCTGAGGGGAGTGGGGCAAAAAGTGTGTGTGCTGGGTGAGTGTGGTCCTTCATGATGCAGGTGGCCCTCTTCCTGCATCTGGAGGTGTAGATGTCTGTGATGGTGGGGAGACTGACTCCAATATCTTCTGTGCAGCCTTCACCACTCTCTGCAAAGCTTTTCTTTCTGCAGCTGTGCAGCCTCCATGCCACACGTTGATGCTGGAGCACAGGATGCTCTCCACTGCACACCTGTAGAAGGAGGTGAGGACTGAGCTTCCAGACCAGCTCGTCTCAGCCGTCTGAGGAAGTAGAGTCTCTGATGAGCTTTCTGCATCAGGCTGGTGGTGTTGTTGCTCCAGCTGAGGTTGTTGTTCAGGTGCACACCCAAGTACTTGTAGCTGGAGACCACTTCCACTGCAGATCCTCTTATGTTCAGGGGGTGTAGGTGTGTTTGTGCCTTCTGAAGTCCACAATCATCTCCTTTGTCTTTTCACATTGATTTGAAGTTTATTTGACACAGGAATGGAGTTAACAAGAAGTTGTGATGCGAGATGAGGTGTTTGGGAACTGCCGGAGAGAGATTTGATGGTTTTCCAGAAGAGCTTAGGGTCGTTTAGATTTTTGGAGGTCTGAGATAAGAAATAGTTACGTTTTGCAGCTTTGATGGAAGTTGTGCATTTATTCCTCATCTGTCAAAAACTCATTCAATCAGTGTCTGAGCCAGATTTTCTCACTACAGCCCAAAGATGATCTCTCCTGTGCAGGAGGTCAGCTAGCTCTGGAGTAAACCAGGGATTGTCTCGTCCCTTTATTCTGAACTGGCGAAAAGGAGCATGTTTGTTCACTAAATAAATTAAACTATTATGAAAATAGCGCCAAGCGACGTTCATGTCATCAATAAATAGAATACAATGTCAGTCAAAGTGAGATAAATCCCAGAGGAATGACTGTTCACAAAAAATTTTCAAATCCCTTATTTGAATTAATCTGGGATTAGAATGTGGAAGTTTAATGTCTGAGAGTCACAATTACACAATGATTGCTCAAAACATCAGCAAATACACCTGTACCAGGGAATTTATGTGGCATATTTGTTAGAAGTAGGTTTAAGATGGAAGAATTTTTAAGTGATAGGCAGCATTCCTTTGATACTTTGAGCAGTACTGATTGTGTACTGATTGTGTACTGATTGTGTACTGATTGTGTCATGTCCACTAATCAACTTTACCCAACACAAAATAGTTAAATCTTTTTGAATTTTACAGATTTTGTGCTAATATTTGGTGTTCTAGTAAACGAGAGGCATTGGCAACACTAATAGAATGTAGAAACTAACATGAAATAATGCAATCTTGCATGACTGTGTGTTATTTTAATGTTTGACCAAATCAACAACTATGTTTTTCTCTTCAAATAATGATCTTAGTCCAAACCTTGCAGCAGGCAGAATGCATTTCTTTTATAAATGCTAGACCTTCAGTTTTTTCGTACTTGCTAACTTGCTCAGAATTGGCATTTGGTTTGTCTGCGCAGGCACAATTTTTAAAGATTGTCTTCTGCTCCACTGCTCTCCATCATGTCTTTACAAGAAGATTCAATGGTCCCAGTTTTCTTGTGAAGCACGATTTCCCATTGATTAAAGGGGTTATTACTCAAATTTTGAACACAAAAAAATTGGGATTAATGAAATACTGGAGTGCTGCTCTGTGGGTTCAAATGTTCCCCTCATTAGAAGGTTGTTTCAAGGTCAAGTACATGCAAGTCTGCTTCGTTCATTTTATGAATCAGCTCTTTCTTATGAAACTTCTCAGCCACAGAGAAGAGCTTGCTCTCTGTTGTGCAGAAAGCTGATGACTTCCTGTACATGTGGAATGGACCATTTTTTTATTGAAGTAAATCCACATCATTAAATGTAACGACTATGGAATATAGAAAGCTAGAAATAAAATGTTAAAAAACTGGCAATATTACTTCAATATCATCCTAAGCATTTCTTTGTCCTGTTAACTTTGTGTTTACTTTGCATATGACAAAAATAAACAACTTGAACCTTGAAATCTTTTTATTAATAAGTTTCTTGTCCAGCAGCAAACAGATTTGTAAAACATCCAATTGTCAATTTGTTCTTTTGCTTCACTTAAATCACAAATGCCCTCACTAATTAAAAAGATATGAAACAACCGGCAGCTTTTATGAGATTGTTTTGGCACCAACCACTGGATGAGCTTTTGTGAAGGCCATTCTTCTGAATCAGCTCAGAAGATTTTCATGCCGGGTCAGAAACCACGACTCAAGCTTTCGGAGTTCAAGATCATCTTAAGTTGTGTCTTTATTACTAATTTAAAAGGAATCAGCTGTTGCAGAGGAACATTTATTCAATTTGAAAGCAAATCAAGGAAATGAAATGTGTTTCACAGAGACTGAAAAGGTTATTTTAAAAAAACTTTCAACACCCACACTCCAAACAGTTCGTTCAGGTCCATATTTAAAATCAGCTAAAATAAAAATAAAATCAAGTAGCAGGAAAGCTGTGTGCCGTGTAATTTTCACTTCATTTTACTATTTTTATTTTCAGACTCGACCATCTTCTGTACTTTAGAGCTGGGACAAAACATCCAGTTAATGTGGACTCTAACTACAGCCAGAGATACGTACCAACCTTAACTTGTGTGTAAAACAGGACTATTCAACAAAACTGCTCAGTGGGCCACAGTTTCTGACAGCCTGCAGCTCGGGGTCTGGACGTCTAGGCCTGTCACGATAACAAATTTTGATGGGTGATTGATCGTCTCAGAAATTATTGTGATAAACGATAATATTGTTAGAAATTTGACAATAATTAGTCCATCCATCCATCCATTATCTTTACCCGCTTCTTCCATTTTGGGTCACGGGGGTCACCGGTGCCCATGTCCAGCAATCACTGTGCGAGGGGCGGGGGGACACCCTGGACAGGTCTCCAGTCCATCACAGGGACACATAGAGACAAACGAGACAAACAACCATTCACTCTCTCACTCACACCTAGGGACAACTTAGAGTTACCAATCAGCCTAACATGCATGTTTTTGGTCTGTGGGAGGAAACCGGAGCACCCGGAGAAAACCCACGCATGCACGGAGAGAACATGCAAACTCCACCCAGAAAGGCCCCCAGACCGGGATTTGAACCAGGGACCTGCTCGCTGAGAGGCAGCAGCTCTACCAGTTGCACCACCGTGTTGCCCCACAATAATTAGTCATTATTGTCAAATTTAAGAAGAAATTTGGGTTAATTTAATTTTGAGTGTAGTTCCTTTTTTGACCATCGGATGACAGTGTAGACTGTTTTACCCAAAGGATGGACAGTGAGGGAGCGAGCAGCGTGTGTCTTGGACTGTCTCTGCTTCCTTGTTTTCAGTTCTCAAAATGGCGGACGCTCGGTGTGGTTTGAGCTTGTTAGCATTTTTCACACAAAGCTTTTAATTTAAAAAAAACAGTAAACGAGTTCTCAGCTTCTTTTTGCAGAGAAAGACAACTTTTTACACGAAGGCACGGGTTTCAACCGTGAATTTTGGAGCTTCAACAAAACAGTTTTCTTCAGCTCTTCTTTTTAAACAGAAGGTTTCTAAGAACCAGCGTTATATCTGCTGTTCAATACAAGAAGATCCTGTTTAGTCCTTGGTTGTAGCTGCACCTGACACAGGTTGTCTTGAGTCTGGTCTGGGTGCAATGAAATCTGAAGCATCTGAAGAGAAACTGCTCCATTTGTCAAAAGGTCTGGTCTCAATTAAAGATCAGGAGTCCTGTAACGAGATAACGGCCCACAACAAAATGTTCTTTAGAAGTTCTTCTATGAGACCTGATCTATGAAAGGAGCTGAAACATGAAGGACTGAGCCTTAAAATGTGAGACAGCTGAGGAAGTTAACGAGTAAGCAGAATACCTGCTCCAGTTGCAGAAATCTGACAGAAACTGACAGAAACTGACATCACTCATCTGCAGCGACTGATTTGAGTTGAACAAGACAATGTGACGTTAAAGGAAACGTCCTTTTGTTGCGTTATGAGGGCTGACTGCGGGTCGTCACTGCAGTTAGCTACGGCTAGCTGTGGGCCTCAGGCTTCCTCTCTGACCCTGGACCCTTAGCCAGCCCCCACCGCTTCCCCTGGTTCTCTCTCTCCCAGAAGTGACGACTCATACTAACAAATAAATCGAGCGTGGATTCAGTTTTACCAATTATATTAGAATCAAGGCAGGAAAAGGTTACAGTTTTACAGCGCTGGACCCTCCGGACCGTGCCGCGTACACAGACCCGGAAGAGCCCCGAAGTCCCGTGTCGTCACTCATTTATGGGGTCCTAGACTCCGCCTTTCGCAGAAGGGGAGCTCAGCCCATCAGTGTATGAGGGGGCGGGACTTAGTGTGGTCTTATGTGTACTGACGTGTAAGGAAACATGAGACGGTGCTTTAAAGCCTTCCCACGTGATGCAGCAAGCTGATTAAATTATTTCTTCACAGATATTGAATTATCAGGGAGACTCTCTTAAGAGTTTGCTGGCCCAGTTTAACCCAGTCAGAACCGGGTCATAATTTCATTATAATCCCGTCTCTGAGCAGATCAAAACATAGGACCAGTCTAAATAGGAAATATCTTAACACTTTGTCCCAAAGACAGTTGAAGTATCATTATTATTTTGGTTACTTTATTTTTCTTTCTTTATGAATCGATTGTAGCTATTTTCACATTTTTCAACAACCAAAACTGATTTTGTTTTTTAATACAATGGCTAAGTATTAAAATCAAACATTTAGCCCTCCCTACTGCTCATTTATGTTGCTCTTATTTTGAAATGTAACCGGAAGTTCTGCGTTAAGCGGGGCAGAAAGGGAAGTTATGGAGACGCCGTTAATGTCAAACCAGTTAACAGCTCAGACATAAGATGTCTGTGATTAACACAAACATCTTTGTCCAATCAGATGTGGCCCTGCAGATTCACCTCCCGTATTTGTCTGCAGAGACACCTACTTGAAACAACGCATGAACCAGTGTCTGGATTTCAGTGCAACTCTCACGTAAGTATTCAGGTGGACCAACAACATGCACGTTGGACTGATGGTAACGCTAAATTGTCCCTAGGTGAGAGAGAGAGAGAATGGTTGTTGATCTCATTTGTCTCCAAGTGTCCCTGAGATGGACTGGAGACCTGTCCAGGGTGTCCCCCGCCCCTCACACATTGATGGCTGGACATGGGCACCGGTGACCCCCCATGACCCATAAAGGAAGAAGCGGGTAAACAGGATGGATGGATGGATGGATGGATGGATGGATGGATGGATGTTACTGGTATGCTGTACAACAACCATAACCACCATCTTTTTGTGTTTAAAATGTAGCAAGCTTATGAATTTTTTGTGAACATACCTGTAAAAATATCCTGATGCATGCTCAATAATCAATAATAAATACTAAAAATAGTATTTACAGAAATATAAATTGTTCTTTTAAAAGATGACAACACTTTTTGAAGTCTAAATGAAATGGTTGAAGGATGACATCACCTCTGTACTTTTCTCTGCCATGTTTTTGTAAAACTTTTTATTTGTCTTTTTTTTTGGGGGGGGGACATATTGAAATTCTCGACTTCCTTTTTGTTTATATGTTTTGAGAAATGTATTTCACCTGTTGGGTCTAAATCTTGGATCTTACGGTTTTATTCATTAATCTTTTGGGGGATATGTTTAAAAGACACATCTCATAAGGCTAAGGATATGTCATTTGTGTTGATCCCTTCTATTAATGTGCCACATCTAAAACCAATGGGAGATTTTAAACTTTCAGATGAGGAAGAATATCAGGAAGATAAATTGAAGTCTAATTTCTGAGTTGGGACTTACAACAAGCTTTTCTTTGTGCCCAGCAGAAAAGGCAATAAGTGCAGGAGAAGCCAAAGCAATAGTTGGGTAGAGATAAGGAGCATAAATAACTTTGCTTTTTCCCTTGGAAATCTGAACTCTTTGCTGAATAACAAGCACAACATCACAATCACAAGATCAGGGTGTGCACGTTTGAAGTTTTAAAGGACTTTTTGTCTCTATAGAGAGGAATGCTTGGAATTTACATCAGTTCTTTATAAACCGTTTGTCTTAAGCATAAAAGATGCTTTTCTGATACACAGTCCCAATAAAGACTCAACAAATAAAACGACAAAGAAACCAGCCACTAGAGGGAGCACAAACCAGTGCATCTCTTGTGCTGGTCCCAACACTGGTAACTGGTGAGGGTTGTGGCAGGTAGGGCATCCCAATGTAAAACCTTTTATTCAACCAGACTGAGATGGTTTGGACGTGTCCAGAGGAGGGACAGGGGTTTGGACGTGTCTATAGGAGGGACAGGGGTTTGGACGTGTCCAGAGGACGGACAGGGGTTTGGACGTGTCCAGAGGACGGACAGGGGTTTGGAC
>NC_056512.1:46054845-46056035 GCF_014905685.2 Nematolebias whitei | reverse complement strand
ACGGACAGGGGTTTGGACGTGTCCAGAGGACGGACAGGGGTTTGGACATGTCCAGAGGAGGGACAGTGGTTTGGACGTGTCCAGAGGAGGGACAGTGGTTTGGACGTGTCCAGAGGAGGGACAGTGGTTTGGACGTGTCCAGAGGAGGGACAGTGGTTTGGACGTGTCCATAGGAGGGACAGTGGTTTGGACATGTCCAGAGGAGGGACAGTGGGTTTATTAGTAGAAGGATGTTATTCTTTTCATTCAGTCAACCTTTATTTCTGCAGGTTAATTCCATTGAGCCTCAGGGACTCATTTACAACAGAGACCTGGTTTCTTAAAGAATGATGACAACAGTGAATAACAAACAACAACAACAACAACAACAACAACAACAACAGATAATCATAAAAGAGACATACAAAATTTAAAATGTCTTCTTTTTTTAACAAATCAAAACAAAACAAACAAAATAGCAAACAAAAGTACAGTCAAAAAAGAAGAAAAATAACCCAGCTAGATTCTAAGGCGAATGTAGAAACTAAAAACAGGAACATGTCTGCATTGGACCCTGCCAGGAGTCCAACAGGTTCTTAAAGACACTTAGAGAGGTCAAAGGTCGAGAGCTTCAGGTCTTTTTACAAGATATTCCAGGAAACAGGAGCGGAGCAGGAGAAGGTCCTTTTGTCTAGTTCAGTCCTCACTGAGGGAACACTGCAGGTAATGATGTCCTGAGAGCGCACGCTGTAGCTGCACTCACACAGAGACATGTAGGAGGAGATGTATGAAGGCAGCAGACCAAGAAGTGATTTAAAGATGAAAATGTAGCGTGTTATAAATGCAGCTGTCAGGAGAAAGACAGAGGAAGGCCAGAGGGGAGAGCTGAAAGAAGAAGAAGAAGACTCTCCTCCCTCAAAATGTCTTAATGTTTTTGATGTTTAAGGATGAAACTGGTGCAGTTTCATGGCATGAGCTTGTTAAAATTAACCAAAAAAATCATGACTTATTCTACGTTTTGTTGTTTGTTTGTTTGTTTTCACATTTACTGTTTATCTAAACTACAGAGTTTCAATCAGTTATTTCCATTGGGATACAAACTTATACATTTTTCAATACTATAAAAATCAATGGAAGAATAAATGATTATATATATACATATATACATATATATATATATATATACATATATATATACATATATACATATA
>NC_056512.1:46053449-46054445 GCF_014905685.2 Nematolebias whitei | reverse complement strand
GTAATCTTCAGTTAAGCAAGTCGTGCTCTGGCGTCAGGTTGTTGTGTCATGTTTACAACATGTAACGAGCAGCCGTTAGTTTCTGGTTTTCATTCTTGGTGACGCGTCAGCGGGACTCGTGGGTTTGATGCATCTCCCCCCGCTGAGGCCTCACTCTGCTCGCTGCAAGAAAGTGCCAAGACAGGAAAGAAAAACAATGTGGCATACTTTAAATTTCAGTTTACGTGTAAATATTTGATGAAGCTAATTAAAGCGGAGCTCCACTTTAAACGTCCAAATCATTCAAATGATTTTGAAAGCTGTGGCTGTCGACAAAATAAGTTGTTTTTCACAGAAAATCACTTGTTTCAGTTTCAGCATATAGCTCCTGTAATTATGGTCTGCATGCTTCTTGTCCTTAAACTGTTCCTGTTGGTCCTCCGCTCTGGCAGCTTCAGAGTAAAGAACGTTTGGTCATGGTTGTCATGCAAAAGAGAACAGAGATGACAAATGAGCTCTTCCACGATGGAGATCATTTCAAACATGTAACGCAGTGGAAGGGATGAGGCTCCGCGGGACGCCTGAGAGACAAACTTCTGCCAAGATGATCGAATGTTTGAGCCGAATAAACTGATGCCCAACGGAGCAGGAGCCGAGCGGATAAACAGCTTCATGAAGCCGCGGCACGTTAGTTAAAGTAACTACAAGTTTCATCACATTTCATTGTTGAAAAGAGCAAGAGAAGAAGAAATCTGAAGCTCAGTGCATCGATTTCAACTATCTATTCTGCTTTTTTATCATAAAAGGGTTTTCCATTATTTAAAAAATAAAATACCCACAATGTATAATAAGTGTTATTTAGACATGTTGTCTTGTTTTAACACTTTGAAAACATTGTGTTATGGACAGCACCATGTCAATTTGTACCCAAACTTTAGTGATTATACAAACTCCAGTTTGTCCTAAACCATTTTGTACCCACCTCTGTCCACATTGTGCCACCTTTAGTTTGTTTTG
>NC_056512.1:46016016-46053439 GCF_014905685.2 Nematolebias whitei | reverse complement strand
CACATTGTGCCACCTTTAGTTTGTTTTGTACCCACCTCTGCCCACATAGTGCCACCTTTAGTTTGTTTTGTACCCACTTCTGTCCACATTGTGCCACCTTTAGTTTGTTTTGTACCCGCCTTGGCAGCCAGTGTTTATGATGTCATCTACCAGGGTCTTTAAATTCAATTCAGTTTATTTATAAAGCACCAAATCACAACAAAGTTGTCTCAGGGACTTTACAGGAACATTCACATAAAAGACAGTTAGTAAAGTTCTCTATCTAAATCAGGGGTTCTCAAACTTTTTGGCTTCAGGGACCCCTTAGAGGGGGGACAATAATTCAGGGACCCCTTAGAGGAAAGACAATAATTCAGGGACCCCCTCATATCCTCATGTTTATTAAATCATTTTCTTCAGTTTGTCTCTTTAATGCCATGGAAATATCTGTGTGACAAATACCTAAGGCCTGTTCTTTAATAATGTTAATATAAATTTTATACTTGTAAAAGTGTGTGTGTGTGTGTGGGGGGGGGGGGGGGGGGGTCTGGTGGTTGAATAAAGCAGATGTGATTTCCTGCATTTTGGTTTATTTTAACGGGTTGTCAAACATTTATGTGCTTGTAAAAAGATATTAATTATACATTTTTATTTATTTATTTATTTATTTATTTATTTATTTAGAGAACCACTGTTGTAAATAACCGCAGCTGCTGAGACAAAAACACTGAAATGTGGTTTTCTTCAAGGTCAAAGGGCGTGCAGAGTCGGTCACAGTGCATAAAACAAATGTATTTAGATTATGGTCTATTACAATAGTAAGTATAAAGCTCAGCCTGGGCAGGGTTGGGTGGAGCTGCTGCCTAGAGCAGTGCATGCATAAATGTATGACGGGTTGCAAATATGTGTTGGGAGCACGCACGGGAGCACGCACGGGAACATGCACACAGTAACAGTACAGGGCACTGTTTAGGTGAACGGGTGCAAAAGCAACTAATTTGTACCCAAATGGTACGTGTCTGTATAAAATGACAATGTCGGAATGAAGTGGGAGAAATTTGTTATTTGTAAATTTAATTTGACATTAAAGCTTTTAGTGCGGTTTTCTTTTTTTTTACTGAGCTCATACTGAACACTGAGTAACCAGTTCATTTATTTTTTACCATTTAGGCTAATCGTCTGGGGATAGCACAAACCAGTGGATGAAGGTTCTGCTCCATTTCAGTAACAACACAGCTGAATGCATGCAATATAATTTGCTCTAATTTAATCCAGTAAAATGTAATCCGATCAAAGTGTCTGCTAAAGAGGAAACGGGCTGCACTAGATGTTTCATTGGATGCAGTCGTCATCCTGGGCTTGCACAGGGAGACGGTGGAGAGGAAACCTCACATTTAACTAAAAACTAACTCTGCACATCAACACAAAAGTGTCTAAGCAAACTATAACTGCAAATTTTAAAAAAAGAATGGAGGAAAGAAAAAATAAATGTACACAGTAATATTAGCATAAGTGGAGTAAAGAAACCGATCGTATTGTCTTCATGGACTGTGGATACTAGCTTGTGCAGACAGCAGCTTTATTTTAAAAAACTGAATGTCAGCATTTTGTATTTTTCCTTTATTTTGTGACAATATCCCTATTTAGACATTATGTCCAGCATTAGCAGCACATGTGCACGTTTACTTCTAACGGCCACCATGTGCTGTCGTCAACACAAACTGCAGTGAAAACCTTAATTAGAGGAAAGTTTCTGCTGGTTTCAATTGATCCATATCGTTCAGTGCTAATGGGATTACTGGGAAAGAGCAGCCCGTTGGTCTGCAGGTCATCCAACAAGCCTCTTTGCTTCAGATTGAAAAACAGCAACTATGGACAAACTGGTTTTATTTTGCACTTTAATACAATTTCAACTCAGCTTCTTATTCATTCCACTTGGGAAATACTACATCTCCCTGCTTTAGCTGTTTGGTCTCAAATTGTTCAGTACAAATGGTTTACAAACTAATGCAGAGCTTGGAAACTGCTCCTTGGCTGAAGGCGACCCTGGACCCAGTCTTTAGCCCCAGGTGGTTCTTGTGTTGGACGCTGAAACATTTTGGAAGAAGGAAACGGCACCGACAGGTGCAACACGCCACTTCTCTAGAGCCAGAACCAAAAAATACAAACTGGTTCTGTCAAACATTTTCACAAATCACACATTTCAGCTTCAGACTTTTTTTTTCTTTATATTGTTGCTGGAATATAAATTTTTAAACATGACTGAAGACTTTGACTTTACACGTAAACCTCCCACAGAGACAGAGTGATAAAACAAGCAATTATCACCGTCATGTTGCTCATTGAGCAATATCGTTTCCTCCCAGTGTGCACGCCAAATATTGATTTCTCAAGCCACCTTGATCCTAATTATGCTCAGAATAATAGCTTGCTGACACGTGAAAAGTATTTTTATCCCAGAGCAGGAAGCGCTCAGGAGCTTTCATTAGAGTCTTCCAGGGGCCAACACCTTAGCAGTGAAATTTATATTGCAGCTCAAGGAGTTTCTACAGATTCTTTCTTCACATGCACCGCTGCCAGTAATTTACTTTGAGAATGCTTTTTATTTGCTCTGTGTTTTGGCGACAAATCTCCAACGGGCAACATGTGAGATGATAGTGAAAAGAGCCTCATTTCCCTCATTTAATAAGAACGTTCAAGGTGCCTTTGAGGAACACGAGGAGATCCCGAGCGGCTCTGTAGCCACGAGGCGAGTCTGTGCTATTGATACCTGAGTGGAAATAAATTCAAATTAGTTGTAAATCACCGCAGCAATTGCCACTACAAAGCAGTCATATTAAAACATAATAGAATTAGATTACAGTACTGTGTTTTCCAGCCTACAAGTCAGTTTTCTGCATAATTAGCATGCCCTGAGACTTATTTATTATTTATTTACCCAAATTTTATAAAACAATTTTTAACTGAGATGTGACGTTTTCATTCAATGTGACATGAAAATATTGAACATTACCATTGACAGTCGCTAGATGGCACTCGAGTTGTATGGCACGCCGTTGTGTCATGCGATAGGTGGCTATTAATGACACAATTGGCTTGCCATAGACTGCCAGCTTCGTCCAGCTCCGGGATCAAGCGTCGAATCAGCTTCATTTCAATGCAGACATGTTCCTATTGTTAGTTTTTTACATTTGTCTTGGAATCTAGCTGTTTTTTTTTTTGGTTACCTTTTCCTTTTAGCCATCCTTTTTGTTATAAAAAAAAAAAAAAAAAAAAAAACTGTAGTATGCTTTTTTATAACTGTTTATTGTTGTTGCTGTTGTCCATTGTTGTCATCTTTCTTTGTTGAAATCAGGTCTCTCTTGTAAATGAGTCCTCGAGACTCAATGGGATTTACCTGTAGAAATAAAGGTTGATTGATTTCGCTGCTCCGCCCCAGTGAAATGCAGCTGATTTGACCATTAAAGTGCATTTAAGTAAAAGTTCGACTGAGACACACCTTTAATATAAAGTCGAGCAAACAAATAATTGTTTTTAAGTGTTAATCTTGTTAAATTCTTGTTAAAGTCCTCCTGTGCACGCTCCCATGACTGCCTTTTTGCAGCCAATCGATTGTTGGCACAACACCGGCCCACATTTCCAGGTGGTCAGCGGTGACGCACAATAGATGAGACTTACAGGGCGAAGCGACGCATTTGTATTTTTCCCACTTTAGACACGTTTTGACTGATGCGACTGATAAGGAGGTGCAACGTGTACGGTGGAAAATACGGTAGTTATCAGCCTTCTACCAAGATCTGGGTTGGATATTAGTTATAGCAATTTATCATAAAATGGGAGATTTATGTCACAGATAATAATCAAGACAATAAATAACGAAGCTCTTTTACAAAATATATAATTTTATAAACAGAACAAAACAATTTAAATAAGTAATATGTAAACAGTTTTTCTCCTTTCACTTCATGAAATCCAAACCCACACCTTTGTCTCCATGGATACAGGTGTTCCAGTAACTCCTACCTGTGGCAGCTTCAAACATCTGAGTTACTGAAAGGATTGAAATAACGTTCAGTTTCAATCCATCACTTTCCAACTATATATCTGGATCACATGTGCTTTACTCCGGTAGTTATCGGTTGTTTTTTAAGTTTGACAGTTGTGTTATGAATCCTGCTTATATTTCTTGTTTAATTATGACTTTTTGTCAGATATTAAGTTGAATTTTAATACATTCACCTGCAACAACTGAAAATAATGTTGATCTTTTTATGAAGAATGCGCCTCGTTTAAGATCACAAATGGGAAACACAATAGATATTACTCATAAATACAGATTTATTTACTCCGATGGTCACGGTTGTTATACTACGAGTGGATTTTCTGTAAATCTTTCCACTTCCTGGATCGTATGTGAAGCCAAGTTACTCCCAGTGTTTCCGTCCTTTATGTGAGGAGCGTTCACGGTGAAGCAGCTGCAGAGATGAGCTGCTCTAAAAGCTTTTGTGAATTAGTGGTTAACAGGAAGCAGCAGGAGGTTTAAGGTTTCGTGTCGTCTCTAAACCACTGGCTCTTTCTACAACTATTAACTTTCCTTCAGAAGTCATTTGGTGCTCATTTAAAAAAGAGGGATTTATTACTCTGAGCTGGGTGGCACAGGATGCCAACAGGATTGTTTTATTGCTTTAACGTATCATCTTAAACGATCTGTTAGATGAGGTTTCTTTGCATGATTTGCCAGTGCAGAGAAAATAGTGTCCAAAGAAAAAAGTCTTTAAACTACAGTAGAAATGCAGCAAACACATAGGATCATATGTACTTTGTACTTTAAAGCAGGGACAATTGCAGTTTCTTGTGTGGACGACTAAATTTTAGTCACTTGAGAACTTCCTGTATTTAATTTGATGCAACACCCATGAGCATCAGTCCAAACAAACATAAATACATTTATGTCCCAAATGATGCACAAAATGTTTCATGTACAAGTCAAACAGTTTTATTTTTCATTTGTTCTGTCTAAGGTCATGCTCGTCTTCAGGTTTGCAGCTGTTTGTTACAAACCGTTTGTAGAACCAGTAAAAGCAGGACAGCTTTGTTCAATGTTCATTTGTGAGGAGCAACATCAGCTTGTACTTCAAATCACCTCCGATTGCACAGATTAGTAAATCAGTCTTTTTGTGACTTGGAGGCTTTTCATCTTAACGCAAGAAATTATTGAAGCATCTTGGTTTTTGTTTGGGAAGATTAAATGTAGATTTTTCACTGACAATGTAACAAATTTCAAGGGAACAAGTTCAGTTGTGTAAATATGTGACAGAGTACATTTTGAATTTGTAATTTACTGGATACATTTCAGACAGAACAGTAATAATGTTATTAAATTGATGTTAAACTTTAATTCAACTCGGTACAATTACAGCAGCGACTTACATCACGTTTGTCTTAATCCTCAAGAGTTCTGACTGAGACACGAGAGCAACAGGAAGAAAAGGGTTTTACAGAAAAGTGAATGTTCAGAACAGAGGAGGGAGGTGCAGGAAATAGGAGGGAGGTGCAGGAGAGAGGAGGGAGGTGCAGGAAAGAGTGGGGAGGTGCAGGAAAGAGGAGGGAGGTGCAGGAAAGGGGACATGATGAGCATCTTCAAGGTTCTTTGTGGTTCACAGGACAGTGAGGAAGCAGCGCAGGAGCTCCGAGGAGCACAAGGAGAAAGGTTGGATCCAACACCAAGGCTCTGCGTGTGCACCAGGGCCAGCCACCGCACCCTTACTGGGACGATGTTCCAGTGGTCTTGTTGGTCCACACAGCCTGACTGTAGGCACTGGCAGCTCATCAGCTGAGAGTAATCAGCGCCGCTGCAACCGAACAAGCTAGAATCCCTACAAGCAGACTGTCAAACAATTAGCAAACAGTAAAGAGAAGATGGGTTTGTCTTATCTAAAGCTTCCCGTTACCAGAACCTTTACAAATTAGGCCTCTGGCAATTTGTTCCTTTATTTGGATTTGAGAGGATACACACGGTTTGTATAGGAGTCACTTTATATTTATATGTGACTTCATGAAAAGTGATGCTTTTAAAATGCATGCAGTCAATTTTGCCATAAAGCTTCAACTTAAACGGTTTGTTTTCTGAGCGTGTGCAGCGAGGTGTGTTCAACTATTGTGACATCATTTATATGCATGCTTCTTCATCCTTGCTCACTAATTAGATGCTGCACATCATGCTGCATTACACTTTGCAACAAATGCAGCCTCACACACTCACCACAGTATTTTAAGTGACTCTCGTGAACGGCCTTCAGTTTTTCAAAGACACATTTAGATCATTTATTACTTGTGTGTTCACATTTCCATCAGGTAGGTCTCCTGCAGGAATAATTTAAAATGTGTCCCTTTTAGTGGAATGAACTTCGTAATATAAGTAGAAAAATTCCTGAAGATTTTTTGACGGTGCCTGGCACTTGGTTAAGCCATGTCGGCCATCTTGGAGACATGCATCCAATAGTGAGAGTTTCAATAAAATGCACCCTGCTTCATGACATGTTTCAGAAAGAGTGCAGCTTTAACATCTTTTCAAGAATCTTTTATGCAAACCTATTGTTTCATTATGGAATTGTTGGCACCGATCAGTTCATAGATGTTTTTAAATAACGGCTTGGTTTGTGCATTTAAGGACAACGGGCGCTGGGTGTTGTGTTTGTGTAATCTGATGAGTGTTTGTGTAATCTGATGAGCTACATGACAGATTATTTGTCTAACAGACAGACAAAACATTTCAAAGTACAAACTCAACACGGACGTCTCACTTGGGGATTTATTTGTTGTGGATGCTAATTGTGACCCTTGAGCAAAGCACGTGTATAATGGAAGGTCCGCCGGGAGAATAAAGTGGGCGCAGTTAAACGCTGAGTCTCTTGGAGGTTGATATGTTCATGTCAGTGAAGCAGCTCTTAATGACATCTACAAACTTAATGATGCACTTCGCCTCAGTTGGCTCAGACCTTGTATAAGATTTAGGACGGCTGAATCAGATTTGTGCACTGCGTTGATGAGGCGATTAAACTGAACATTTAAGATGCATCCAACGTTGTTCTCTTTGTCTTAAACTGTCAGTGAGGAAAAGTATTAGCCAGCAGAGAACAAGACACGTTCTCTTTAGTTTGTGCTGTGCACAATGGTCTCATCTAGAGCTAATGCCATTGGAAAACAAAGTTAGGAGTTTGTTTGTTTAGTATTATTAATAATACGTGCAAATCTGTCAGTTTAGTCCATTTTTTGTAATAGTTTGTACACGTGTGTGTTCTGATACAAGAATAGCCGCAGCAGATTTATTTTTACACCAGAGACAAAAATGCAGTTGAAAAGTCTTATACACCTTACAAACCTATAGCAGACTGTAAAGAGTTGCATCCGGGGCCAAAACATCCGACCCGACCCCAGCCGGTACCCATCATCTCCGAACCTGATCCAATGAATTAACGGTAATTACAGGTTTGAACCCCCAAAAAAACCAACATTTTTAATTAAGCTTTAACTGCTTATATAGTTCGCAACGATCGGCACGCGGCTGAGAGAAGAGGCAGAAGATCGGAGCTGAGGGGGTGTTTGTCCTTCCATGGCCGTCAAAGTGCATTAAATCCCTGCTTCTGCTGCACTCTGCATTATTCAGACACGGACCCCGCTCTGACATGTCTGCGAAGATATTTTGGGATTTCACCTGTTTGGGTCGTCGGCCGTGCTCATCCGCTGACTGCACAGGATGAACGTCCATTGATGGATCGCTGCCTGGCAGTCCCATCTGAAGCTTAACTGAACTTTTTTAACCCTTTCAAGGCCGGTCAGCGCGTGGTCAAATGGCCACATGTGGCTGGTTACTGTATGGCAAGCCATGTTACCATATAATTAGATCGTCAATCGGCACGTGTCTGCTGACGCAATCAAAAGCCCAACACCGACCCGGCCCGCCCATCCAGCACATTATTATGGCCCGGCCCGAATTCTGGTCGAGCATCAGGCCCGGGTTACAAATGACAACTTTAATACTGCGTTTTGTTTTCACTGTTAACATCGAGGAGCATAATCGTTTATTAAGAGTTTTATTTGCAGGGATTTAGCATTTATTCACAAGAGTTTATTTATGGGACTGTTGAGTTTTTGTTTGTGTAAAAATGCTGTTGTTCTGCTTTGATGTTTTAGATTTAAATAAAACTGCACAGATGTGGAATGAAGTTCAGCTCTGCCAGCTGAAAATGTAAAAAATTAGAAAAATCTTTTTAATTTGAGTCCTGGTGGGTTACAAATCTTAAAACTTGTGTCAACAGTAGACTTTTGTGTCAGAGGTGTACTGAAACCAACAACGTATTTTTTCTGAATGCCTACCAGAGGACGCCTGGATGCTTTGTCACAGCTTTTGTCTTAACCTCCGATCAACCTTTGTGACAGTTTCACACTTTCTTTGTTCGACCACAAACCCGAGGGTACAGAGTCGAGGAAAATATCTAAGCCTGCCGTATTTTTTCCAGAGCGAAGTGTTGAGAAGGTCGTGCAGTTGCATGTAACCAGACAAGTTTGGTGACCCAGTGGAAGGGCGTACGAGACAGTCCATGTCTGCAGCTCGGCCAGCGAGCCTGCAGGACGGAGACGGCCTCCCTGGGGGCTGCCACTCTCTGCTGAGAGGATAAGGAACGGTTCTGAAGCCTCTCAGCTCAAACCTCTCGAGAGCCAGAGAGAAATGTTTTGTCACAAGACGTGAACACCCACATCAAGCTCGGTCTGCTCGCTTTTATTTTCCCCAGCTGAGGCTTTCATGTGTCCATTCAGTTTTATTACATAAAAACACAAAAGGAGTTGGTTTTCCTTCCAGAAACCTTTAATCACATCAATTTAAACACTCATACAAGTGATATCTTCACATTTTTAGGTTAAAATATAAAATAAAAAATTATTGAGCACAAATTAAAAATTAATATACAACACAAAAACCACAACACTTTATAAAAAAGTGTCTTATAGCTTCTTTTGCTACGTATAAAACAAAATGCTTCTAATTCCAAGTCTCAGATTTCCTAAAGCAGGTTGCAATTGTTGGCATTTGATTAAAGAACAAGCATTCAGAAGTACACCACGATCTCCACACCAGAATAGATTGAAAATGAAGTCAGTCTCTCCCCAAAGCCCCATCCTGTCTTCACCCAGGGCCCAATTAGGAGAGTTGTAGTGACAAGTTGAACATTATTGGCTCGGCAGGCCAATGAGATCTGGACTCTTGTTTATCTCTCATTTCACTTGGAGAGACCACATTAGAATTCTTCTTTGGTGCGCTATTAATAAGTGCCAAAACAGCGTAAGCCGCGCGGCCAATACATGTTCAATTAGGATTATCCAGAGACACGATTCATTGGGAGTGTGGGGTTCAAGACTTCCTGAAGCTTGTCAAACTGCATAAACTTTGTGCAGCTTTAAAGGCTTCGGATATGCAATTAACTGAAGCAACAGCGAGGAGAACAATGCACCTACCCCGGCCACCCCCGCCCCAAAGCCTTCCCATTATTTTAACAAGCACAACAACACATTGTATGTTAATAGATTTCCTTCCAGGCCTCTGGAGCTTCCCGGGTCTGTTGTCAGTTGTGTTGATTAACAGGAACCAAATGAGAGTTTCAGGGCCCTGTTTAGCATTAGGAAGCATAATGTGCAGCTTAGTGCACCTACATGGTCTCACACGTGTCACCTGAGTCTTCTGCCAAGCTGTTTTGTCTTCACCGAGTGTCTTTGTTTGACCTCCAATAAGTGTCATACTTAAACCTTTTCTGGTGTTAATTAGACATGTGATTAAATCTGAAACAAAGCCATGGTCTCTCCGAGTGCTTGGAGAATTTTAATAAGCCGTACTGTAAATGTGTGACCGTTTCTTCTGCTTCACTTTAGCTCAGTTCAGTTTCTTTTCCTGACTCATCCCTCGTTCTCACCGAGACTCAACGAGAACAACCTGCATGAATACAAGCTGAACGAATACCAAAGTTTAAAATGTGCAGCGTTTACCGACTCAAAAAGAAGAAATTTATTTTAACACAAATGTAAGACTGCAAAGCCATAAAAAATATTAGCTGCACCTTTTTAATCACACTCTTTCTAAAGATATTGTTCCTCATTAGTGCCATTTTCACAAATACAGTCTAAACCAGGTCTATTCAACCGGCGGCCCACGGGGGACTTCAGTCCGGCACACCACCGAGTTAATAATAATTAATAGTTGTATTTATTTTGTTTGTGGGTTCTGTTTATTGCATTTATGATTCAATGAACTAAAACAAAGAAACAAATGGTAAAGGTAACGGATCATTGTAAAACTTGGTTTATTTACAGAAAGTGTTGAATGTCTGGATGTCGGGCCCCTGAGCTGCTCGCTTTCAGAAACCGTGGCCTCCTTAGCGTCGATGAATAGCCCTCGTCTAAACAATCTTTTACAGCTTGTCAAATCTAAAACCATAATTTGCACATCAGTACAAGTGCTAACATTTACAAAGAGCTTTACAAAATGCACATTGTTCACATCTTTTGTTAGAAATAAAGAACACAGGTTGTACCTATTGGATGACAGTGTTCATGGGTTAATCTATGAAAAGTTCATTAATGAAGCTAAATTAAAGATGTTTTGATATGAGAGACCATAAAACTAAGACACACCTGGAATAATCCTGTTACAAGCTTTACATGTACATTGTATTGTGATTTGAAAGGAAAAACTAATTTATTATCTACCAGAGATGCATTTACTCAAATGTTCTCACTAAATTTTATAATAATGTGTTTTTGAATTCAGAAAAACTTTTTTCAAAATGTCTTGACAGAGACTGGTGTTGGTGAGCAACGTGCCACCTGTTGGTGCACAAAGAACGTCTGTCACAAAGACCTGAAGAGGTCAGTCACTTTACTGAATCAATACAAGCAACACTTGAACCTTGTGTTAGACTGAATTTACTCTTAAAAGAGAAAGTTCACTCCAAGAAGAGGGGAACAATTTTTCCTTGACCTCAGCACAATCGTTGCCTTCACAATTCTTTATCCCAATTTATGATGCAGGTGTAAAGTAGCAGGACAAGAACGTTCCGGGTCGTACTACACTGATATGAGCTTTGAAATAAACCTAAACTACACAAAATAATTTATCAGGAAGATGAATAATTCCACTACATATGCCATTTAGCTGCTATTTTGTTGTTAGCATGTGGCTAACAGCGCCGTAACTGGTTCGTGGTTTATTATATTTAGCATAAATCCATCTACCAGCATCAGGATCTCAGAACATGAAACGTCTTCTTATTTTTCCTCTCGTTAAATCAATCACCTGCAAAACATGATTTAAGTTCATCTAATGTCAGTGTCAATTTCATTATATGCAGCATATAAAAACAACAAAAGTGCTTTACAAACTAAATTAAAATGAAAAAATTAATAAGAACAAGAAAATGCATCTTGTGTCACCAAGAAAACACAAGTTAACAATAAAATACAAAACAAGAAAAGAATCCACTCTAACTGGTTCTCAAAGTCTGCCAGGATCAAACACCAGGAAAATAATGATCATGATCAGAGATTTAAAAGTTTCAAGTCTTTAAATAATCAGCTCAACTACTTTACAGTTTTAGAGCAGCAACCTCTAAAGCCCGATCACCTCTGGACTTCAGTTTGGATCCGAGGACATCCCAGTGAAACTAGCTGGTAGACCGGAGTGCTCTTACTGGAGCGTAGATGTTAAGAAGCTCACGTGAATATGAGGAGGCCAGAGCTTTTAAAGATCTATCAACAAGCAACGAAATCTTAAAATCCATCCAGAAGTGGACAGGAAGTCGGGAGTTGTGTGTTCTAGTTGCTGTTCAAAGACGAGCTGCTGCGTTCTGGACGGTTTGTAAGTGAAGCAAAGATGATTCATCTAAACCAACGTGCAAAGCAACAACAGGTAATAAACACATGACTCAAACAGAGATGTGACTTCACCTTGTCAATGAGGCTTTGTTGGCAGAAACTGGACTTCACAACTGCATTTAACCATTCGTCTAATTTAAAAGCATTTTCAAAAATAACTCCCGATAGCAGAGTGGCTGTAAAGTTTTACTCAGTGCCCAGGTAAGTAGTGACCAAAGAGAGCGCGTGGAAGACCAGGAAGCAATGAACAAGAAGTGAAATCAAGAGTCGTCCGCCGCAGCTGGGAGGGACTGGAACCCAGAAGAGTTCAAACTTAAGATGTAGTTTGTCTCTTAAACTGTTAGAGGAAAAGGTCATGATAGGGATGAGGGTCCAAAAGTTCCAGGAATCATGAACGAGCTAGTCCCAGAAAGGTTGCATAGATTGGTGGACAAGGAGGATTAAGATGAAACCAGGGAGGTCCAAGGCACAGGAGGAACACGGGCGTCAGAGCTGAAACACGTCAGAACAAAGGTTTCGTCTTTACAAATCACAAGGAATGCTGAAGTGGCTAGGAACACAACTACCGACAGATCATGCACCAGCGTCCACGTGAAGTCATCAGCTGCATTTATACTCCTGCAGCTCTCAGGTGAATGGTCCACAGGTGTGTGCTTGTTGGCGCCATCTAGGGGTTGAACGACTACATAATGTTTCAACTCGACTTTTTCTTTTTTACTTTATTGAACTACTGAACATACAGAACAAAAGAACAAAAGAACAAAAGAACACAAATAGAACAACAAATGACAATCTCAAATTACAATGATACATATAAACATATACAAATATCTACAATCATACCTCCTAAGGTCAACATCTTCTTAAACGAATTATATCAACAATCATAAAATTAAATTTAGGTAATATAGTACAATAAATTAAACAACTAACTATTTATCTAAGAGTCTACATAATTACTAAAATAATTTGTCAGAGGGCTATATTATCTGAGCGAGGTGTAAACTCGACATTAACATAATAAAACTCCAGTAGAACTCGAGTACTTGATGACATCATAGGATCTAAAGATACAAAAATAAAACTGCAAAAAAAAAAAAAAAGTCATTATTTACAAAAAAGACCAACAAAACATCGAGAGTATATTTATGCTCCTCCCATTTATCAAACTGCAAATAAGTCACAAGAAAAAAACTAAACTATTAGTTTTTATTATTAAGCTGCAAAAGTTAAAGAAATGTGCGGTACGTATAAAACGAAACTAAACAGTGGGGGGGTCGACCACCCCACACCACCGCCAGCTGTGGTGCGCATCAAGTTTAATTTTAGAGATTAATGGGTTTTTAAAATTTTTGCTTTTAGTTTGTGAAACAAGGTCAGAGGAAGCTGGTTCTGGTTCGGATATTGGACCCGGTGTTACACCATATTCTGTGACCTGCAACAGTGCATGCAACACCGCCCCCTACGGTCACAATGTACGGTGGTCACAGAATATGGTGGAACACCGGTTCACAACGAGCTCCAAACAGTCAGGAAGTTGATTAATTTTCTGTTTCCTTACAGTAGTTGAACAAGAAGATTAATCTTTAGTGAAATATTTCCAGACTATTGATGCAGTTCTACCTGTTTGTCAAGACTGGACCTGCTCCGCTCCATCTGTCTGCTGGGAGGACGACGTTATGACGTCACCACGAATACTCGACGTGAAATTAAAAACTCGATAGACGTCCTAGGAATCGACGTGTAGACTATTCGAGTAGTCTGTTAAAGCCCTAGCGCCCTCTAGTGTCACAAAGCTGCAGGAGAAAAACTGGAACTCCCACCGTGGCTGTAAGAAGCCAAGAGATTCACCAGCGGGTCAACACGACATTTTAGAACTCGGGTCAAAAACTTAATATGTTGATCTATAAAAGAACAAGAACTGGACTGTTCATGTCTTGAAGAGTTACAACATTTTTAGGGGAATATTTCAACCACCCATTCTGATTTTAAACCATTACCCAATGGATCATTTGAATTCTAGAAGTATGGGGAACATGGGGTTAAAGGGTTGTGCTGATGGGTGACTGCAGCTGTAACTCCTCTCAGGTTAGACTGAGCTAAGATTCTGTCATGAGCCACCTCCAACTATTTTTACCGTCTTCTCCCTCGTGTGCAGGATAATAAAAGCTTTTACCTCCAGGTAGGAAGAACTAATGACAGATCTTCAGTCATAAGCACAAGGGGAAATGTGTTCCACCAGAATGTCAATGGTTTCACCTCTTCTGAATATGCCAGTGATAGACTGGGAGGGACAGACCCGTTCCGGAAAATTACAGAATCATGGAAAAGTTGTGTAACTTCCATAATTCCATTCAAAAAGTTAATCTTTAATAGATGATAGATTCAGGGCCCACAGTTTAAACTATTTCAAGTATTTGTTTATTTTTATATAATTTGGTCTTCCAGTTCATGAAACCCACAAAAACAGGATTTAAAAAATTATAATACTGTGAAGACATCAGCCCAAATGTCGCAGGACATGAATGTTTTAAACTGAGTGTGACACTAATCATCTACTAAACTCAAAGCACCTGCACAGGTTTCCCCAGGTGTCATTAACTTGTCTCAGTTCTGTTCAATATGGTGAAGACTGCAGACATAAGTGACCAGAAGACCATCATTGAGACCCTCCATAGGATGGGTAAGACACAAATGTTCCTAGCTAAGGAGGCTGGCTGTTCATAGAGCGCTGTGTCCAAGCATATCAATGGAAAGTCTAGTGAAAGGACAACATGTGGCAGGAGTGGATTATCAACCAAGTCAAGTCAAGTCATATTTATTTATAGAGCACAATTTAAAACAGATAGACTGTTATCTGTTTTAACCAGAGAAGATCCAGAATCTGTCAGAGATCCAGACAGAGTGGAATGAGACGGAGTCACAGCTTCAAAAACCACCACATTCAGACTCATCCAGGAGATGGGCTACAACTGTCGGGTTCCTCGGTCCTCTTTTCAGATGAAAGTAAAGTGTCTTTCATTCAGAAATCAAGGTCCAAGGGTTTTGAGGAAGAAGGATGAGGAACAGAACCCATACTGGTTGAGGTCCAGTGTGAAATGTCCACAGTCAGTCATGATCTGGGGTGCAGTGTCCGGTGCAGGTGTTGGTAAACTCTGCTTTCTTCAATCCAAGGTCACTGCAACAGTCTACCAGAATGTTTTAGAGGACTTCATGATTCCTTCTGCTGAGGATCTGTATGGAGATGCAGAGTTCATCTTCCAGCAGGAGCTGGTCCCTGCCAATGCTGCCAGAAGCACCAGAACCTGGTTTGATGCCCCAGCTTGACTGGCCAGCCAACTGGTCGGACCTTAACCCCATTGAGAATCTGAGGAACATGAGGAGCACCAGAGCAACAACAAAGAAGATCTGACAGCATGAAGGAAATCTGGGCTTCCATAACTCCCAGTCAATGACACAGGCTGATTGTCTCAATTCCATAACTCCCAGTCAATGCCACAGACTGATTGTCTCAATTCCATAACTCCCAGTCAATGCCACAGGCTGATTGTCTCAATTCCATAACTCCCAGTCAATGCCACAGGCTGACTGTCTCAATTCCATAACTCCCAGTCAATGCCACAGGCTGATTGTCTCAATTCCATAACTCCCAGTCAATGCCACAGGCTGATTGTCTCAATTCCATAACTCCCAGTCAATGCCACATCGAGGCAGAGATTAAGACAAAGAGATTCACAACCAACTATTGAAGATTGATATATTGATTTGAAAGAACCATATTTTGATTGATTTGTTCTGATCATAATTTATTTATTTCTGCAACAACTGAGAAGTGTGGACTGATGTCTTCACAGTTTTATGATTTGTTTTTTTTTTTTATCTTGTTTTCGTGGGTTTCATGAGCTGGAAGCTCAAATTATGTAAAAATAAAACAAATATTTGAAACCGTTTAAATTGTGGGCCCTGAATCAATCATCTATTAAAGATTAACTTTTTGAATGTGATTATGAAAGTTAAAAACAACTTTTCCATGATGATCTAATTTTTTGGAAAGGATCTGTATTTTCATCATGCTTCCTCTTTTTATCTCATTGTTTATTTTTTTATTTCTTCATTTCATTGAAAGTTAATGTGCTTTTTTCCTCAATCATTATAAAAAGGTTAGTTTTGTTCATTTATACATAACTAAATTCTAATATATTTTTCTTATATTAGAAAATCAAAACAGAAATATCGCTTCCAATTTCAAGGGAAACCGTTTCCACATTACTGGTTTAAGTGGGATTATTCAGACCACTTCAGCAACAAAAGCTGAAGGAAAAAAAATCTGAGAGGCTTCTAATTTTTTTATGCTAATGTGGTTGTAAAATTTAGAGTTGCTGCATGAATCCAGAATTGTTCGAATAAAGCCCTACTGCGAATGTGATGAAGACATTAGCCGGTGTTGGTGGCACTGGATCATGCCTCTTCCCCAACTCCTCCGCAGACCTCCCACACGGTTATCAGGCTCTATGAATAATCTATTCAGAGCACGCCACCAGCGTGAGATTATGTTGGAGGGACCTGCCAGTTAATGATACACTTGTGATTCTGTGCATTAAAAGGTTTACAGACAACAAAAAGATCATTTGATGGCGTTCAGTTTTATTTTCCAGTGTCAGCTTCTCAGATTCATTATGGATAAAAATTACCTATTGTTTTGCACCTGTTTGACATTTAAGATGATACACAAAAAGCTCAGCAACAAGAAGGTTTCAACACTGCAGATGCATTTTTTATATTTTACAATCAACACCTTCTCATAAAGAGACAAAGGCTGAAACAAGCAGGAATGCACATTTATAAAAACCAGCAACGGAGCTGCTTGTTGGATTTTCTACACCATGAATCTGACTGAACAAGTTTTTAGAGAAAGGATTCAGTGTGCTTTGTTCTTTTTAAGCTGCTTTGTTTTATTATTTAAAAAATAATAAAATCAGTCAATAAAATCAACATAATTATTGTCGTGCCTTTTTTTTTTTAAGTATAAAATGCTTAACAAATCAAGTTTGGTTTAGGTGCAGCTTGATTGATGAGAAAACGGTAAAAGCAAAATTGGCACAAAGTAAAAAAAAGGGACAGAAGAAGAAGAGTCAAATACAGAAAAACTGAGTGAATATAATTTATTATAATATATACATTTTTTATAATTTAACAAAATACTAAATAGAGCAGCAAAGTAGGTACAATAAAAGGAGCAAACCCAACTGGGCATGCAGTGACCTGAAGGTAGGTGCAAACTGCATTTTTCCTTTTCTTTCAGCTGCTCCTTCCTCAGGGGTCAGAGGTCACCACAGCAAAACTAACTCTCATGAAGATCTGGTAATAGTTTACACCGATGTCCTTCCTGACACAACCACAGACCACCGAGCTGCCACAGCCCTCCGTGTGGAGCAGAGAGCTGCATCTACGGCATCCGGGGAGCAGACGGTTGAGGGCCTTGCTCAAGGGCCCAGAGCGGGGCAAGTGAGGGTGGAGGCAGGTGTGGGCGCTTCACCTTTCCCACCCACATTTTTTTATGTTGTCAGGGGGATTGAATCGGCAACAGGCCCACGTTCTCTAGCCTCTGTACCACCACCTCCCCCAGGTGCAAACAGTATGATGGTGCAAATACTAAACGTGGATTGGAAGTGGGAGGGGTGATTAGTGAGTGAGTGCAGCTGAAGCCACTAGGAAGAACAGGTTTAAATAATAAACTTGAGACAAGGTTGACTGCAGGAAAACTATGACAAAAGGCACAGGGAGTAACAAAGTAAGATACAATCTGCTAAACGTAAAAAAATAACGATAAAAAGAAAACATGGCTTGTTATGGCCGTACCATCAAAAGAGACACGGGAAAAAGGGTTTCAAATGAATTTACACAAACTGAAAATATTGCAGTTCTGGGCCTACAACAGAGGTCAGCAGAACAAAATGTAACTGTTTCCAACAAAGTAAACTACAGCAGTGACTGAGCCAAAGATTGAGCCGGGGACTTATAAAGTGGCTGATCAGTCCACTCTGACAAACTGTGGGGGGAAATCAATAAACAGACTCAATTTCAAGCAGAGTTAGCAACAAAACAGACATGATCAAAGTAGTGCTAAATGATAACCTAAGAAAGACAAATATTTAAAACAAATCATTTTTAGACAAAGATGTACAAATCAAATGACAACATTTAACTTCTCCACCTTGCTGACAAACAACATGGTACGGCCCATTTAGACCGGTGTCTGGATGTGGTGCAGCTGGGGCTGGTTACTTCAGCAGCATCTCCAAAGGAACTGGCAACTCAAAGAAACAAAAGTTGAATCAATGCAACTGATAAATACATTGCAGCTAGACTTGAGGACGGTAACTAAATGTGTACGCTCCAAATGAGAAACAACTGAAATGTTGCTGAAGTGTGAAAATAAACTGCATGAATGTATAAATGCTCAGTTATTGAACTTAGAGTTTCTAAATGTGTCCATATTTACAATCAGCAAAAACATAAGATACAAAATATATTATCTCAACCTTTTACTGTGTGGCTGCAGGAACTGCCGTCACACAGAGGACAAAGCTGAAGGGTCCAAGCTCACATCCTGTGGACCTGCACCTGCTGAGTCATGGGTCTCCAGACCCGTGATGTTAAGCTCTAACGTGGTCGACTCTGGAACTGGAGAAGTGCAAGCCTGAGCCTCCAGCTGTAGATGAAACTGGTGCTGCCTTGGTGAGCTGAGTCTGCTTTCATCTTTGCATCCCTAGTTTCTTGTTGACCCATGTGAGCTCGAAGAATACCAGCAAGGTCTGCCAATGTTGGATCTCTAACTTCTTCCCCCTCAGAGTTTGGAACACCTCCAGATGAGTTCTGTGATGACAGCTCTTCTTTAGACATGCAGATGTCTCTGTGACTGCTTCAGCTGTCACTCTGTCATATCGGTTTGGACCGCTCATTCTCTCTTTGTACTTTACCAACAGAAAAGTAACGTGCACCAAACATATCAGTCTAACATTGAGAGTATTAGAAATGTGGAAGAGTGTGTTCGTTTGAAACGATGAATGAGAAACACGTTGTGAAGTGACCTGTAGGCACAAACAGTGTTAGAAAGGAGTGGACAGTCCTCTGAAATACACAGTACTGTGTAAAATACTTCACACTCTAGTTTACAGCTCTTCAGCGATATCACAGAGATCTCCAACACCATCCCGTGTTTCATCTTCAACATTTCCACTTCACAGCTCCAGCCTTCTGCGATGTTGAACCTTGTAAATGATCGAGCGTTTGATTTAACAAGCCGAGTGCCGCTTTGTCACAAAGCATAAAAAGACTGCGTATGTCTTTAACGAGCCAAGTTCGTTCCAGTGATGTCAACATGAAAACACGCTGACAAAGCAGCACAAAGAAGATGATGTGACCCTGACACGCTTCTGTTTGACTGTTTATCATAGTAGATTTCAAGCTGTCTTAATAATCGGACGTCTTCTGGAGGCAGTCATTTGTTCACATGTTACTCCCAATGTCTTTTATTTTCTCTGCGAGTCACTCTTCATTAAACTAATAAGTTGTTTGAATACGAGGAACTCTTTAGAGACGGCAGTTTAACAAACCTGCTTATGCGTACTTAAGTGTTTGCAGCTTCTATTCTGTTTTTTGACATGTGCAATAGGAACATTACTGTTTACAAAACAATATTTTCAAATCTGACTGATGATCATCCAACCTTTATTTCTACAGGTAAATCCCATTGAGCCTCGAGGACTCATTTACAAGAGAGACCTGATTTAAAAAATAAAGATGACAACAATGGACAGTTATAAAAAGTCATACTGCAGGTGTTTTTTTTACAAATAGGATGGCTAAAAGGAAAAGGTAACAAAAAAACAACAAAAAAAAAAAACAGCTAGATTCTAAGGTGAATGTAGAAAACTAAAAACAGGAACATGTCTGCATTGGTCCCTGCCAGGAGTCCAACAGATTCTTAAAGCCACTTAGAGAGGTCAAAGGTCGAGAGCTTCAAATCTTTTTGTAAGATATTCCAGGAGCGGAGTAGGAGAAGGTCCTTTTGTCTAGTTCAGTCCTCACTGAGGGGACGCTGCAGGTAATGATGTCCTGAGAGCGCACGCCAATGATGTTTGTCAGTAACTTCATTATAGGTCGGTGAGGAGAAAAAATGAACTTAAAGTCAAGTTAAATGGATAGTCTAGTCATTTTGTAAGTTTAGATCTGTCAAACTGTTACAATAGTTAGGACCTGGGTTTTTGAGAAAAAGACAAACGTGATCCTCGAGGCTACGCTAACAGGTGTCCAAACACAAACCTTTGCTCAACTCATGGCAGACGGATGCATTTAGTAACTGCTGCACCTTTGGCAGGATGACAAAGACATGGATGATCTGCTCTACTGCACCTCTGACTGGATACATTCAACATGCGTTCAATACAAACACATCTGGACTCTGATTGGATAATACTCACTGAATTTTCAACATTTTTCAGTCAGGTCATCTGGACACTTTCTTTTTTTGTGTGTGCTGAAACGGTTCACCTTTGAATCTAGTTCAAAATATTCATGTTTGTCTACAAATCACTGAACAGCCCCCCCCCATCTCTCTGATCTGCTACAACCGTATGTCCCACCACGTTCCCTGAGGTCAGCGGACCAGTTGCTCCTCACAGTTCCAGGAACTCGTCTTAAGCGCAGAGGTGACAGGGCCTTCTCTGTAGCAGGACCAAGACTCTGGAATGAGTTACCACTGCTTGTCAGACAGACCCCCTCCCTCTCGGTTTTCAAGTCCTGTTTAAAAACTCACTACTATTCAGCAGCTTTCAACACCAGATGATCTGTGTTTGATCCTGTATGCTCCACACTGGTTTGTCGTCATTATCTGCATCGTTTTTATGTCTATATTCTGATTTACCTCATTTTGTATTTTGCTTCGTGTGTTACCTGTTGTTCTGTCTGTACAGCACTTTGGTTGGCCTTGTAGCTGTTTTAAGTGCTCTATAAATAAAGTGGAATGGTAATTTGTTTGTCGGTTTTCTTTGTCATCTTAAAAAAAAAAACAGTAAAATCATTGTAGCGTGTTGCAGCTCTGCTACTACCCTGCTTTGTGGGATGGTTTTAAAACAGGCCTTTGTTGGCTTACCATTAGCCAAACCTGGACACTTCTCTTCATACGCTGCTTTATGACAGAAGTCACAGCTGATTCTTCTTTCAACTTCAGTCAATATCTTCATTTGGACACTGAATGTTGTTTTGTAATTAAACCTTTAGGGTTGTCAGTAAAAGTCAATTATTAATCTAAATGCTTAAACGCCTTTCTGTTGGAATTGTGTGAGCTGCTGAGGTGAGCTGAAAACACCGGAAGCTCAAACTGAACACGACAATGACGTTTGGAGAGAAAAGAAAAATAATCCCACATGTCTCCAATGTGTTCTCCAGCATATAAACGACTTCTTTAATGATATAATTGGCCTCTTAAACATCTGTGAACACTACATTCCACACAGATATGTGAAGCGCCATCTGAAAGAATTTCTTCTGTTGTATTATCCTTTGACAAATGAGGTGCACGAGACTCTCAAAGATGCTGTGCCATCTACTTCACATTAGGCACAAATTCAGCAGCTTCGTGTCCCTTGCTGCATCATTGAAGAGGAACATTATGAAGGTCTTACAGCAGAAACTGCATTAGCTGTCGCTATAGTTACACTGTTGATGGTGGTATGTATGCCAGTATTGCATTTTCTCACATTCGGAATAGATGTGACACTTTCCACCGCACCTGCATCTGATGCTTTCCTACCAATTGCTCCGTTCTCTCTTCTCCGCACTGGGTGTCTAAAAGCAGCAATTAGTTGAAGTCATTGACATCCTGGGGCTCTACATCAGGCGATGCTTTTCTCATCTCCTCACTTTTGTATTCCTGAATTGCCTCTTTGAGATGTCACAAGGAAGTGGTTTTTGAGGGTTTCTCTGTTACGAATGATACTTTTGTCCTCTTTGTTGATTAATCTACAGTTTATAAAACTGCAAGAAAAAAGTGACTAATGGTGTTTTCAACTCTAGCAGAACATCTTGAACATCACAAAGGTTATGATTCGATTAACTTTGTTGTACTGAAGGTGAAAACACCATTGGAACTACCAAATTTTTTGGCCTACAAGTCGAGATTTTTTGCATAATTTGCGTGCCCTGCGACTTATACGCTGAAACGATGTATTTATGGATTTTTCCATATTTATGAACAATGTTGACTGAGATATGACGTTTTCATTCATTCTGACTGAAAATATTGAACACTACCATTTTCAGCCACTAGATGGCACTTGCGTAGTATGGCATGCCGTTGTGTCATGTAATAGATAAAAAGTGGCTATTAATGACACAATCGGCTTGCCTTAGCCTGCCACTTTCATCCAGCTCACCTGGAGCAACCGTCAAATCAGCTTCATTTCACTGCGCCGCCCCGGCGAAATGCAGCTGATTTGACTAATGAAGTGCATTTATTAAGTAAAAGTTATCTGAGACACACCTTTACTATAATGTCAAGCAAACAAATAATTGTTTTTAGGTGGTTGCCTTGTTAAATTTCAAATAAATGCACAGCGAGTCGTCCCTCTGCGCGTTCCTGCAGTTGCGAATCGGCTTTTGAAATCAGTCACAATCACATTTTACATATAACTGGTTATTTTTGGAGTCAATCCAATTCAAGACACTTCCTCAGCCTTTTGGCATTAGCCAGCATTTTAATTTATGTATACTTTTATTTATTTTGTATTTATTGTAACTGATTTTACAGACATTGAGCTCAATTTGATGTGCTGGTAGCTGAGAGCCATTTACAACACGTATTCTGTCATGGTGTCTTGTGATATCATGTGCACAACATTATTTTCAAGGATTGACCAAAAAGACCAGTCGTCATCAGCATGATACACATTTCCACAATGCCTTCTCAAGGGGATTTTGGCACACCTCAAGTAATACCTGAGCAATGGCTCGTATGGTGTTATGAGCATGTCCAGCTATGAGGGGACCTTGGAGAGTAGCCAGGACATGCTGGAGGCCTGTGTCTCTTGACTGGTCTGGGAACACCTTGGAACAAATCCTCTTGGAAGAGCTGAAAAAAGTGGCTGTGAAAAGAGACGCCTGGGTCGCCCTGTTCAGGCTGCTGCCTTATAATCTGACTCCGGTACAAACTGCAGATATTCCTGGCTCAACTTCCTCTGATTTTCCACTTTAAAGCAAATATATTTCTGTATTTGTGCGGTCAAGAAATAAAACCCACTGCCCCTACATGGGAGAGAAGCAGCCGCTCTTCTTTTTCTTTCGGCAGCTCCCGTCTTCGTGGGTTGCCACGGCGAGTAATGAAAGGTTTGACAGTTGTTTGACACCAGATGTCCTTCCTGACACAACCTGGGCTCAAACTTTCAGCCTCAGGATGACAAGATTTGTGGTGCGGCACAGACCACCAAACTACCACAGCCCCAGAAGCACCAACTCAAAATACTTGAAAAAATTTTAATACTTTTTTTTGCACAGTTAATAAAGATTTCTCATTTCTTGTGTGTACAAAGTACTAGCTCCTTTATGACAATCTATTTCCTGCTTTTTAATGCATTTGTGCATCTGAATAGTTCAGTATATAAGTGTATTAATACATCCAGTGTCTTTTATTTATGGGGGGGGGGGGGGGGTATGTGCATGTGTAGTTTTTTCTTTTTTTTATGTAATTTAATTTAAAAAATTTAGAAAACATGGTAAATGGACTGTACTTATATCACCTTTCTACCTTATGAAGACACTTAAAGCTCTTTACAACAATCTGTGCCTCATGTACCCGTTCATACAGCTCTATACTAGATCTCTACAAAGATAATTGAACAAATCATTCTAAAGAGACTAATCAGAGCTTTATCACATTCAGACACTGATGGGACACACATCGGAGGCAACGAGGGGTTCAGTGTCTTGCCCAGGGACACTTGGGCATGTGACTGCTGGTGGATTTGAACCCTCAACTCTTGCATTGGAGGACGACTGCTCTAACCACTCAGCCCCAGGCGCCCCAACATATTGGGCTGTCATGCAGGAAATGTGCTATGCAAATAAAGTTAGGCTTAATTTTGATCTGTTTGTAATTGTTTTTGCTTTTTGATTTCTATAAGCCTGATAGGACTTGACAAAAATATCCATGAATCCAAACTGAAGAAGACAGAAAAATTCTCTTTAGCAGTCACACGTCATTATAGCTTCTGGTCCTTTCTCTGGGTTGTTGTTGCCACATGAGGATGCAGATGTTGTGTGGACAAGGTTCTGCTGCATCTCAAGACACATCGTTGCTCTTCAAAGCAACAAATCAGGCAATTTTGTGGGATCTCTCACTTATCGGTCTACAAAGTAGCTCAGATGATGAAAGCTTAAATACGGCTTCATTCAACTAAACTGCTCATAAAACTTTATTTTCTGCACTAGTATAAATTTGTTTGCTGGAACGTTAGAGTGAGAATAAAAACCAATAAATGGCATTTTAATATGGAAGCTGTGGCACAGCCTTACAAAAACATGCTACAGACATGATTTGAAAATCACACTATAGTAAATGTGACATATTTGTGTTCTGGCTATTGTTCATTTTTTAGAGAGTGAAAGTTTTAGATCTGCAACATACTATCAAACTGTCAGCATAAATCAGCATTCAGATAAAAGGAAAATGGTTGTACACATCATCATCATGACATCTGGCACCATCTGAGGGTTATTCTCTTCTTTTCAACATATGAGCGTACAGATTTAATGTGGAGGAGCTTTAAGTTTCATCTGTCACATTCAGAGGCACATTGTTGCTCTTCAAAGCAACATAAGCATTTCTGTGGGATCGCTCCTTCTCACACCAGTGATGAAAGCTTTAAGATGGCTTCGTTCAGCAAAAGATGCTGGAAATTCTTCTACATTACAGAGTTTGTCAAACTTTCTCAGAATGTTGGAAAAATAATCATGTTTATTATGTTAGCATGCAGTGATGAAATAAAATCAAGCTGGTGTTTCAAGCAAACTATAACATTTACAACAGTGTTCAGGTCATCTGGACAGTTTGTTTTCTTGCTGAGACGTTTCATCCTTCATCCAAAGGACTTCCTCAATCCAAGAAGCCACCAACAAAACTGATTCCCACAAACAGCACACTCCATAGTGTCACGTTTTTGCCCGTGCAGCCCCCAGTTTGTTTGGTTTTCATGTTCAGTTCTGTAATGCCTGTCACCCATCCTCAGCTCCTGTCACCCCGCACCACGCCTCTTCTCCTCCGTCACTGATCAGCTCTCATGAGTTGCACCTGCTCTGCACCCTTCTTAAGCCCAGCTCTACTCCACTCTGGGACAGATTATTGAAAACTCTCAGCCAGTACATGTCCAGTGTTCAGGCCACAGCCTTGTCTCTTTGCTTTGACCCCGTCCATACCTGAGTTACATAAAATACACTGTCTTAATTGAAAAGTTTCAAAATGCTAGCTACAAACTAAATGTAGCAAAAGCCTAGCATTCAAGCTGACGTTAATAATAATTTGTCTTCTCTTATCATTTGCTTTCCAACCAGAACAAACTCACTGGTCCCACTAAAGTCCCTAAATCATCATCTTGCAGGCTTTTATATAAAATTCTAGAATTTGGTTGTTTACTGTCATTTCTTTTGTGGACATTCATGAAGAACAATTCAACACTCTGTGTGTATTCAAGTGTTGTCTTTGTAGCTCACAGACAAAACTATCAACCGTATTAAATAAGTTAAAAACTATCAACAATATTTAATATTGAACAGAGATCATTCATGATGTTGGATGTGAGTCTCACAGCACCAGACGAGACACATCTCAAGATACTGACCCCAAAATGTTCTTTAGTTCCAGTTCCACCGTCTGGTTCATAGTTTCTTCAGCTACGAGGAGCTCGTTCTTTACTTTGAGTGGAAGCAGAGGATCCATTAGCTCCTCACACTGATTAAGTCCTTTGATGAAGGACGAAACGTCTCAACAAAAAAAGAAACCGTCCAGATGACCTGACTGAACTTGGACAATGTGCAGTGCTCAGAATATGTGAATGACCCTCAGCTACTACCACACCAAACTTCAGCTCAACATCTGTAACAGTGATGAAAGGAAACTTATCAGCTGTGATTTACGGGTGAAGCATTTTAATATAATATGAAGTTACTGTTTCAAACTAGGTTTAAGTTTTTGTATTTAATAATTAAATGCCATCTCGTTTTCCGTTTGTTTAAAGATGCACGTTGTGTGTTATTCTGAGGAGAACAACTATTTTCAGCTAGTGGTTCTGAGAAATCGTTTCAGGATGAAACACTTAAGCACAAATAGTTGCTTGTAAACTTTAGTTTTAATATTAAAGTCTTATCTTTGTTGGCTTGTGTTTTGAAGGAACTTTCATGACGATAAGATTTGCAAACATGACCTAATAAACATCCGAGCTGCAGAAATGCCCGAGAGGTAAGCGAACGTCTCACATCAGCAGAATGTCATCATAATTAAATTTAGGAAAATACTAGTTGATGCAGTGTTTTTAACTTTCACATGACCAACTCTGTAATCATCCGCCGCCTTGAGCTGTTTGATGATGTGAGTTCACGGGACATTAACATATTTTCAATCACATGGTGTGAATGCAGCAGACTAATGGCTTTTATATCTTCATCCCCGTGACATCAGACGTGAGGATGACTGCTTTCCTGTTGCTCCTCTTTACTCTGCCAGGTCTGCAAAGAAGCTTCCTTAGTTTGAAAGTAAAACCATTTACAAATTAGGTCATCCCTGTATTTATATACATAATTAGAACATTTTCAGAACATAAAAGGAAGAAATGTTTAATTATCAAAATGTTCTGACTTTCTGTGTTCTGATTATTAAATGTGTTGCCACCGTTGTTCACAGTGAGCTGTGTATAAACTGTGTTGGATAACTGTCATGATACAGTCTTAACTAAAACTAATGGAAGCTAATAAAGAAAAATGACAACAGTCAAAGCAGCTGAAATGATGTGTTTGTGGCTCACTCTGCCCTTGTTCGTTTATCTTCTCAAATTTTCACTTTCATCAGAAATTGTATTTTTGGGTCCATTTTTAGCATTTTTATTTTATTTTATTTAATCACTGACCTCCAAAAGTGCAGGGGGCTCAGTAACGTGTTGGCCCGACTGATGGCAAAATATTTCATGAATCACTGATTGGATTTACTGATTTAACGTTTGGACTCGTCTTGATTGAAGACGCCTGCCAACTATTTTTCATTCATTCAGTCAACTTTTTATTTAGACAGATAAATCACATTGAGCCTAGAAGATTAATTTACAAGTGAGATCTGTTTAGACAAAAAGTAGTGAAACTGGACACATGTAGGAATTGGAGGCGAAAAAATTCCTGTCAGACTTTTTCTTCTTGGCTGAGAAGAAAATCTCTGATATTAAAAAACACCTCGCACAAACAAGCACATAGTGACGTAGACATTCTGCAGACGGGGGAGATGAGAGCGGTCAGCAATGTTCATAGATGCTCATAAGGTCACTGTAAGAGTTCTGATGTCGAGGAATGGCCAAGAATAACGTCTATGAGATTCCAAGAGACCTGAAATGATGACACAAATTTATTCAGCTGGTTATCAGTTGGAAATTCCTCAGGGAGTGGGTGGTGAGTGTCAGATCACATGTTCTCCAGGTGCATTCAGATAAGATGACCTTCAAGGCCAGCCAAGGGAGACAAATTCAGATAAACACAGTTGTTTTAGGGACAGGCAGAATTTAATGACATCTACCTTGAGTCTGTGTTGGTCCACTCGGTTCCGAAATGTCCAGATTACATGATCACACCAATGGAACGTGACTGAGTAAAATCCCCAAGATCTGATCCATTCTGCCCAAAGCATTTGAGTCTGGGTACTCGAGGCACAAACCATCCATCCATCCATCATCTTTACCCGCTTGTTCCATTTTGGGTCACGGGGGCCCATGTCCAGCAATCACTGTGCGAGGGGCGGGGTACACCCTGGACGGGTCGCAAGTCCATCACAGGGACACATAGAGACAAACGAGACAAACAACAATTCACTCTCTCACTCACACCTAGGGACCATTTAGAGTTACCAGTCAGCCTAACATGCATGTTTTTGGTCTGTGGGAGGAAACCGGAGTACCCGGAGAAAACCCACGCATGCACGGAGAGAACATGCAAACTCCACCCAGAAGGCCCCTGGACCGGGGTTTGAACCAGGGACCTGCTCGCTGAGAGGCAGCAGCTCTACCAGTTGCGCCACTGTGCTGCCCGAGGCACAAACCAAGCCATCATAAAGCCAAGCAGCATGATCGGGTCCAAATTTGCTTCCGACAACTTTCTTGATTGTAGATAAAACCAGCAACCAGCCGAATCCCAAAAGTAGGAACCAGTTATTGAAAATCCAATTAAATACAGTATGTGTCCTTAAAATCCACAGATGGCAGCAGAGATAGGCACGTCTTCAAGTCAATGAGATATCCAGCTGCGTGCGTGCCAACAGGTCCAATCAGCTCGCCTAAAGCCTGTCTCCTCTTCAAAGAAATATTGTGAATTATGTTGAGGGACCAACTGATCAAAACAAATCCATAATTGTGGTTCGGAAGATGTGAAGAGAGGCTCAGAAGCAGTTTCACAGACAGACAGAGCAGCAAAGCAGAGAGGGAGGGAAGCGTCCGATCTTGGCAAGAGCAAGTGGTGAATGAATTGCAGTCAACTGTCAGGCAGGAAACACAAAAATGGAAATAATTTTTACAGATGAGCTAAAGTTTGATGTGTTAGTAACTGAGAGTCATTTCCAATAAATACTCTGAAACGTGAGAGGTTTTTGAAATTTGTGGCATTAACTATCCATCCATCATCTTCTGATTATTCTGAAGTCGGGTCTCAGGGGCAGCATCTTGAGCAGGGAGGTCCAGACATCTCTTCCAGCTCTTCTGGAAGGACCCCAAGGCGTTCGCAGACTAACCGAGAGACATAGTCTCTCCAGCATGTCCTGGGTCTTCCCTGGGGTCTCCACCTGTCGAACATGCCCGAAGCATCTCCCTAGGGAGGCGCCCAGGAAGCATCCTTACCAGATGCCTGAACCACCAACTGCCTTCTTTCGATGTTGAGGAGCAGCGGTTCTACTCAAGTCTCTTCTGATAACTGAACTTCTCACCCTGTCTCTAAGGGAGAGTCCAGCTACCCTGCAGAGGAAACTTATTTCAACCTCCTGTATCCATGATCTCATTCTTTCAGTCTCTACCCAGAGTTCATGACCAGAGGTGAGGGGAGGAACGTGGACCGACCAGTAAACGGAGAGCTTTGTCTTACATCTCAGCTCTCTCTTCACCACAACGGACCGGCACAGAGTCCACAACATTGCAGATAGTGCACCAATCCATCTGTTAATCTTGCGCTCCACTCTTCCCTCACTTGTGAACAAACCCTGAGATACGTGAACTCTTCCACTTGAGGCAGAACCTCACCCTCGAGCTGAAGAGAACAATCCACCCTTTTCTGGCATCAACTAGTCAAATCTACCTGTCTGTTGAACGGAACTTATAGGAGATAATCTATGGATAAACCTCTAAAACTGACTGATTTTTTGAGTCAACCCAATTCAAGATGGCCTCCAGAGCTTAAAACATGAAATGGATAAAAATGTTTTACAGATATTGAGGTAAAATTTTGATGTGGTACGACTGGAGGGTCAACACATCGTTCATGAAAAGCAGTGGGCAACATGCAGTCCTCCAAGGAATCCTGGTCCTTTCATTTAATCTCGGCCTACTAGGGGTTGAACGACTACTTAATGTTTAAACTCGATGTTAACATAATAAAACTTGAGTAGAACTCGAGTAGTTGATGAAGTCATTGGATCTCAAGATGCAAAAATAAATAAATAAATAAAACCGCAAAAAAAAGTCATTATTTACAAAAAAAACAAAACATTGGGAGCGTATATTATGCTCCTCCCATTTATCATACTGCAAATAAGTCACAGGAAAACCAAAACTATTATTATATTTATTATTGTTAATGTTATTATTAAGCTGCAAAAGTGAAAGAAACGTGCAGCACATAAAAAACTAAACTAAAAACAGTGGGGGGGTCGACCACCCTGCACCACCTCCAGCTGTGGTGCACATTAGGTTTAGTTTTAGAGATTAATATGTTTAGGGTTTTTTTATAGGTTTAGAGATTAATATTTTTTGCTTTTAGTTTGTGAAACAAGGTCAGAGGAAGCTGGTTCTGGTTCGGTCACTGGACCCGGTGTTACACCATATTCTGTGACCTGCAACAGTGCATGCAACACTGCCCCCTATGGTCACAATGTACGGTGGTCACAGAATATGGTGTAACACCGGTTCACAAAGCTTCAAACAGTCAGGAAGTTGATTAATTTTCTGTTGAACCAGAAGATTCATCTTTAGTGAAATATTTCCAGTCTATTGATGCATTTCCACCTGTTTGCTAAGACTGGACCTGCTCCGCTCCATCTGTCTGCTGGGAGGAATCCATTTTGTAACTTGCGCCCGGTGCGGATCATGTGACGCAATGACGTAACAGCGACGTAATGACGTCACTATGAATACTCGACGTGAAATTTAAAACCTCGACAGACGTCCTAGGAATCGATGTGTCGATTACTCGAGTAGTCTGTTAAAGCCCTACTGCCTACACGCTTTTATTTCTTTATCGCTGCCTCTAAAGCTTAACACATACAAATTGAAATGTGTTGTGATTAATCAACAATTGTTCAAAAATAAATGTCCATCTTTTAAATGATATTTTATAGATAAAAGATCAATAATAGGCCTTCAAAAAACCTGAAGAGAAAAATGCCGATTTCTTTGACAGCCTTTTGGTTGGACGCTGCAGGAGAAGCAGAATCCTCTGTTTTTCATTTTATAATCAGATCACTCTTTATAATCAATGTTTCCAATTTGCAGTGTGACCATAAGTAATTCTTGCCAATTTGGATTTAATGTGGCATGAGCTGGCTGATGCAAGTATCTTATCTGCTGCATAAAATGTTCTCAGCTGGACCTGGGACACGAGCCACTCTCTGGTATAATTTCCTGTTCTTTTATTTGCTCGATTTATGCAGACGCCTGTCTGTCAGTCTGTTCTCAGTGTTTTAGTCTGCGCACAGTGTTTACAGGAAGGGCCTGATTATTTATTCATGGCTGTGATCGTGTGATACTGTAGCCACCGCATGTGATGCACTAAAATACCTGAATAATGTTCATCACTGTTTCTTATTTCTTGGTTCTGCTGCTCAGTCGTGGAGGTATCAAAGAACGACTAGTGAACATCCCTTACATTAAACATGGCAGCGTTTTCCCTGAATTAAATCTGAATTTTAAAGAAGTCGATCGTTATTTGTTACACACATTTTGAAAGCTTTTATTCACGTCTTAACCATAAAGTATAAAATATAAAACATTTATTTTATGGGTAATACTTTACAATAAGGTACACAAAGTTTGATTAAGTACTAGGAAACGCATCAGGAGCTAATGGGTAGCTAACCAGTACTTACTGGGGAACACACAGCCAAGCCAAGTACACAGAACCAGTAGGTAATGGTCAGGTAGTGATTAAGTAATGACTGGTACCTTAGTAAGTACTCTGTATGTTGCTTTACTACATCAGTGAACAAAATGATAGCCAGGCAAAGATTTGGTGCTCAGTGATAGTCAGACATAGTTAAGATGACACCAGTACGAGATAAGATGGCACCAGTACAAGATAAGATGACACCAGTACAAGATGATATTGATCATGTCTTTCATCGATAGGTTTACAAAAGAGAAAATCCAATAAAATCACCAGGAAACGGGTTTTTGACAATTCTGAGCTGTGACCTCCCTGGTGCACGGTTTATTCAGAATGGAGAATTTCTCCTCTGTTCCTGTGGTAACAAACCAGTAGTCCCCTAAGAAGGCTTGGCTGTGTGTTCCCCAGTAAGTACTGGTTAACTACCCATTAACTCCTGATTTGTTCCTGGTTTACTCCTGAGGCGTTCCTAGTAGTTAATGAAATTTAGTGTACCTTTATTGTAAAGTGTTACCAAGATGATCAAGTAAACTTTATTCTTGTCATTTAAAATGTTTTGGTGTTGGATTCTAGCTCTTCCTGCAGGTTTGAGTCCAGGGTGGCGCCAACAAGCAGCAGCTGGGACTCTTTCCACTAACGAGCTCCAGGACTACAAGAGGCTGCAGAAGACCTTCCTTCCCTGCTGGAGCACTACTTACCACTGCTACTTGTGCTGTCGGCCTCCTTGTGCTAAAGCTCACATTTAAGTAATGTTGTGTTCTTATCCAACTTGTTTCCTGAGTCTCCAGTCCTGGGTCCCTTGGTTCCATGAACCCTCGACTCCTGTACCTACCTGTGAGTTCCTATACCTCCTTGCGGCTCTTCCTCAGCTGCTCCGCCACCATCCAGCCACTTGCCTCCACACTCCACCTGCACTTCTCAAACCTGGACGTGACACCTGGAATCCTCTGCCCTCCTCTCAACGCTACATCTCATCTACCTTCCTGCAGGAGATCCTCAGCCTGCACAGTTTACCAGTTCCTCCTCCCAGTTCCTGACACTCCACGTTCCTCCCCAGGTTTCCCAGAGTCTCCAGTTGTTCATGTGTAGATATTTATTCCTGCACTGTAAATAAACCACTTCATTATATACGAGTGAGTCTGTTGTCCTGAGTCCGGGTGAACGTCGCCTGGTGATGTTTAAAAATTATTGAGTTCATGGATTTTATGATTTTAGTGTCTAACAGTGGAACTAGTTACAATTTTAAATTGCAGTGATTTACTCTTGTTTTTAGGCAAGGGACTGTTTAATAAAATGCAATTTAGTTATTTTATGCTAAGTTGTAGCTTTTAAAACCAAAAAGAAAAGAATTAAATATTTGATTTTAAAAAATGATGTAAAATAATTTGCCTGCCTGAACATTTCAAAATAAAAGGCCAAATTAGTGTTTAACATGGTCAAGTCGGGTTTAGATGTTTTTGAACACGTGTCTGATATTTAGAAGAATTTGTTCGATGGACGCTCTTTACAGGGCAGTTGTTGGGGACGTGCACGCCCAGCGCTTGGTTTGATGATGTAGGACACGAACTGGGTCAAACTGAAGATGGTCTTTTGGGAATGTTTGCTTTGTTTAACCTCTTTGAAACGTTTCCCCTCTCTCTTCAGGAACTGTATATTCTAACCCACACAGCTGCGTAGACAAGCTTCTTTTTTTTTTTCAGAAATGTTCTCTATTGTCATTTGAGTACTTTGACATTAAAACTTGATTTGACTGCAGGTGATTGCAGATCAGCTGCTTTGAGCAACCTTACAGCTAGTCCTTGTTGTGAGTACACATTAGCTTTTCAACTGGGTCACACTTTATTTACTCTGAACAGAAGTTGTTCAAAGATCTATTTATAACATGTTGGATAATAATAAAGTGCCCACAGAACCACACCTTGGTGATGTGAACTATTGCTTCAAGTGTGTGAGTCTGCATGTCTGACTGACTGTAGGTTGGCCTTGTCATGAACCCGTCACTTACGCAGTTTGAACCCTGTAGCCGCAGTTCAAGCTCCCTTGCAACTATAAAAATGCCTAAATTGATTTGGAAATTCAACGAATGCAATACAAAGACTTATTAAAATGAGTGAAAACAATTCTGAAGGACATTTTGACTTTACAGTGTCAGAATTCCTACATGAGCAAGGACATAATTAATATACGCTGTGGCTGAAAGGCTGACGCTGCCGTTTTTGCATTTTATCGTGGTCATAAGGAATTTACCATATAATCTAGAATCAGCCCAGCAATGCAATAAATGATTGCGCTGCTAAAAATATAACTCAGGTTCATGTGGCTGTTTAACAAACAGAATCGCGATCGATCGAACTTGCTGAAACAAGCCCATGAGAGCAAATGCAGATGAAGTGAGTTAATCAAAGGAGCAAGTTGAAGACAGAACATCCATAATATTGATGTTCCATAAATAAGAAGCATATATTTTGTCTTTTGACAGGCCTCCTAGTTACCGAGCCTTTTCATTTCAGGACATTATTACAGATTGGCTAAAAATGTTGCTGGTACTTGCAATTATGATTTTGTGTCTCTTCGTGGTCACTTTTCATATTTTGTGTACAAGTTAAACCGAAACAGACGTGGAAACAGGAACCTGGCCTGTGTGAAACGGACCTAGTAATCAATAACCCTGGGTTTTATCAATATCAAAAACCATTATACAGTAAATAAAAGCAATACATGTACATGTTTTATCATCATTACTACAGTAATATAAGTCCGTAATATAAATAGAATCAAGCTCATTATTTCAGTACTCTTAAATATTCCTAATATTAAAGGTCCTAATATTGCACCTTACCACATATGGCAATAACAGTTCACCATTTCAATGTTCCTTCAATTTAAATGTTTCAATGTGAACATTAGGGGCTACTTACTTATTGCAAGAAGCTTGTTTTTCATTATCCAGGTCATTACAAGAAATAGATGTTCAGAAATAGTATAACACCATCAGTGACATTCAGTAAAGAAATGTATTAATGTTTGATAATTATTTTTTATATAAGCACATTCAAATAGATGTAGCAATAGCACTGATTTATCAGAGCCCATTACAATAATCTGTAGCTAGCACTAGCATGCTAGCTACAGAAACAAACAAATAAACACACTAGTTCCCACTTTTAGAATAAACAGTCAGCTGAAGGTTTTTTCACAGAGACATCTAAAAGTTGAGAGGCATATGATTCAGAAATGGCAACATAGACGTTAGATAAAGGGCTTCCATGGCTTAAAGCCTACCTGCAGCAGCTAGCCGCTCACACACAGAGCCTGGTTGTGAGTGTCACTGCATGATCTGTTCCGGAAGCACCATCTGTACCGTGCATTCAGCTCTGGGCGCAGGAGAGATGCGCCCAGAATGGGCCTATCTTTTGTACTGAAGAGGAGCTAATGCACATGTACAATTTTTAATGAGAGCCTATGGGCAAAGATGTTTGCACCCCAGGGTGGATATACGTCACCAGTCAGACGTTTTTGAACACTTTACTCATCATTAACTATAAAATTGTTATCTTACACATACAAATAAAACAACATATATTTCAAAACACTTTTATTTTGTTATATCTTTTTTTAATGTCTTAATCAAAGTAATGTGGTGAGTGGTGGGGCGGCGCACTAGCGTCCTCTATTGGCCAGCCACCACTGGTAATATCTGAGACTGGTAGGTGTTTAATTATTGTAGTTTTTACATACAGTGTGTAAAACACAATATGTATTGTGACCGTTATGTTGTTGTATTAAGAAAGCCTGTTTTTGGTTTGTGGACCAGATTGTCTGCTTTCAGCTGGTATTTTCATCAGATGGCTGGAATGAGGAAGCCAGAATCCCCTGGAGCCCACAGCATCAATTTGTGTTACATTGTTGAGAACTCTGCTAAACCCCCCCATTCAATCCCCAGTTCGGCTTGTGAGGAAACCGCTTCCAAACAGAGGCAGTTCATTCCTGGAAAGTTTTGGCTTGCTGTGTGTTGATGAAATGCTTGCAGCCGGAGCCACTGATAGCAGGCACAACTGCACGATTTGTCTGATTAATTTGAGGCTTTATTACTCAAGAGTGAAAGTTTGTGTAGCTTGCAGTCATGGTGATAACACAATTGTTTCACTGGTGCGTGCTGAAACTGTAATTTTTTGTCAATCAGACCACATTTACGTCACATTTCCCCTCACAAAAACACTGCAAACGAAGGCAAAGGGCAAACAAAAGTTAAAAAACACTGAGTAAAATGAAATGTCATTTTTAAATCAGCATGACTGCAGCAAAATAACAACAGCGCTTTTTGGATTTTGCCTCTTCTGGTCCGTAACACAGCCTTTATTGAAGTAGCACACACACCTGAGATGAGTCTTTTTTCCTGGGCAGCATATGTCACAGCTCAGCTGGGTCAAACAGCTACACATCCTTGTCACATAAATGTTTGCTAACACCACCTAAAGTGTTGCAGGAAGTAGTTTCATAAGGCCACTGCAGATGATGCAAGAGCTTTCTTTCAATGCAAAATCATGCATTGTAGCTGAAACAAATCTTAGGGAGGACAAAGTCTTATGATTTTAAAGAGAGACTGAGATAAAAGTTATGTTATAACATTATTATTATTATTATTAATTAATTATTATTAGTATTATTGTTATTGTTATTATGGCTCAATATTTAAAGAAGAAGTGCTGATTACTGGAGGAAAATCCTGATGCTCTGTTCCAAACGGTCCACACGTGAAAGTGAGAGATGTACAAGAAGGCAAGAAAAACTGAAATTGAGTAAAGTTTCTTTTGCCTGCTCCCATCTTCAGGGGTTGCCACAGCGAGTGAACTCACAGGAAAGATTTGGCAACCGGATGTCCTTCCTGACGTAACCTGGGCTTGAACCCGCAACCTCAGGATTACATGACCGCGGCACTGAAATTGAGTGTGAGTTGAAAATATGATTATTAACCAGTCAGGTCTCTATGGCAGAGCGCTGCAGAAATGGTTGCTCTTCTGAGAGGTTCTCTGCACTCCACAGATCAATGCTGGAATTATGTCAGAGGAACCTTCAGGGTCTATGTCATCTCCCTGAGGAACCTTCAGGGTCTAGGTCATCTCCCTGAGGAACCTTCAGGGTCTAGGTCATCTCCCTGACCACAAAGTTCCTTGTACTCCGATTAACTTGCTCCAACTGGTCGAGCCGTTTCATTGGACCTCATCTAAACAGTTTTGTACCTCCTCAAATCATGTCCAATATCCTGAATTTATCACATGTCGGCTCCAGTCAAGTTTTAGAAACATCTGAAGGGCGGTCCGTGGAAACAGCTGCACCTGAGCTCTGAGTGAGTGTAACGACAATAGCTGTGGATACTTATGTACATCCATCCGTCTATCCATTCACTCGTGGGGGTCACTGGTGTCCATATCCAGCCGTCACTGTGCGAGAGGCAGGGGACACCATGGACAGGTCCATCACAGGGACACATAGAGACAAAGGAGACAAACGACTGTTCACACTCACCCACACCTCAGGACAAGTTGGAGTTACCCATCAGCCTAACATGCATGTTTTTGGTCTGTGAGAGGAAACTGGAGTACCTGGAGAAAACACATGCATGCACGGAGAGAACATGTAAACTGCACCCAGAAAGGCCTTTGGCCAGGATTCGATCCAGCGACCTTGTTGCTCAGAGGCAACAGCTCTACCAACTGCAGCTGCGACATACAGAGTAACAGGGTCCTTGTCATATAAATGAAAAACTAGGAACGCCTTGTATCTGTGACTTTCCTTCCCTCCATTGATCACGGTGACATTATTTACATGAACGCTCCTACAAGAACCCTGCAGATGTTGGATGCTGCAGATGTTGGATGCTGCAGATGTTGGATGCTGCAGATGTTGGATGCTG
>NC_056512.1:46014395-46016006 GCF_014905685.2 Nematolebias whitei | reverse complement strand
AGATGTTGGATGCTGCAGATGTTGGATGCTGCAGATGTTGGATGCTGTCTATCATGGTGCACTAAGATTCATAACTGGCTGTAACTACCATACCCACCACTGCACCCAGTATCCACTGGTTAACTGGTCACCATTAACTTCACACAGACTCTCCCACTGGTACATCTTCATCTTTAAATCACTTCTTGGTCTGCTGCCTTCATACATCTCCTCCTACATGTCTCTGTGTGAGTGCAGCTACAGCGTGCGCTCTCAGGACATCATTACCTGCAGTGTTCCCTCAGTGAGGACTGAACTAGGCAAAAGGACCTTCTCCTACTCCGCTCCTGTTTCCTGGAATATCTTACAAAAAGATTTGAAGCTCTCGACCTTTGACCTCTCTAAGTGGCTTCAAACATCTGATAAGTTCCTGGTTTTAGTTTTCTACATCGCCTTATAATCTAGCTGTTTTTTTAATTATTGTTCCTCTGGATTGTTTTTGGTTGCTTTGTTGTTTTGATTGTTTTGATTTGTAAAAAAACAAAAGAGAAACTTAAATTTGTACACCTATGACTACTTTATGATTGTCTATTGTTGTCTATTAAGTTTATGGATTTTAATGTAACTTTCAGTTCAGTAATTGGGTGGACCAAAAACTTGCCTGTTCAGACTGATTGGTAACTTTCTGTCGCAATAAACAATAAATCATTTAATTGCATGATAAATTAAAATTATCAACCTCATTTTCATTTATCAGCTTTATCGTTTCTTTGTGGGATTTACATGTCTAAATAAAGGTTGAATGAATTTGTGTCTCTTTCTACTGAAGACACTCGAGGACAAAAGATCAACTCCGGTTTTTCACTGACCCCTCCCTTTCTCTTTTCTCTTTAAAATCTGTTTTAACGTCCAAAATCATATTTCTGTATTGTTAAGAGCAGCTAATCTGAGAAGCTAAGCTAACAGGCCGACCTCGGGGAAACAACCTCCGTCTTGTCGAAGCTCCAAAATTCACAGTTGAAACCCGTGACTTCGTGTAAAACGTTGTTTTTCTCTGCAAAAAGAATCTGAGAAATTGTTTACTGATTTTTTTATTAAAAGCTTTGTGTGACAAATGCTAAAGAGCTCAAACCACACCGAGCGTCCGCCATTTTGAGAACTGAAGAGAGGCAGCCCATGTCACGTCAAGGGGCCTCCCTCCCATTGTTCTTAGAGACATGCTGCTCGCTCCCTCACTATCCATCCTTTGGTTCAAACTGTCTTATACTGCCATCCGGTGGTAAGAAGGTACTACACACAAAAATTTACTTTTTTTTTTGTAAATTTAACAATTACTAATTATTGTCAAATTTCAAACAATATTATCGTTCATTGTAATAATTTTTGAGACAATCGCCCAGCAGAATTTGTTATTGTGACAGGCCTAACTCTTAATTGTCCCTAGGTGTCTAAAAAAGTTAAATCTGGTCCTCTGGACATTCAAAAAAACAAAATAAAAAAATGTAGAAACGTTTCGTCTCTCATCCTGAGGACTTCCTCAGTCTGAGGAGCTGTATTCAGCTCAGTCTCTTAAATAGCACCTTCTCAGAGTGGATCAACCAGTTTTGCTGCTGACAACCAGAACCAGCTGAT
>NC_056512.1:45997716-46004395 GCF_014905685.2 Nematolebias whitei | reverse complement strand
CATCTGCAGGGTTCTTGTAGGAGCGTTCATGTAAATAATGTCACCGTAATCAATGGAGGGAAGGAAAGTCACAGATACAAGGCGTTCCTCAGGGTTCAGAGTTAGACAGGATCTGTTTCTGAAAAAGAAACCCAGTTTAACTTCCAGTTTCTTTACCAAGTTTTCCACGTGAAGCTTAAAAGAGAGATGTGAGTCGACCAAGATACTCAGATATTTATAGGAATCAACAAACTCAATGGGGACACCATTTGAGGATAAAATCAGAGGAAGAACTGCTGGGACCGACTTCCACACTGGTTCAAGGGTCTGCAACTTACGGCTCTGGAGCCACTCTTTGGTCCCTCCGCTGCAGCTCTTTAACGCTTTGACCAAAACTGACATAAAACTGAATTTTATTGGTTGTTATATTAAATAAAAGAGTTAGTTTTAGCAGTTTGTGTAATTTCTTTTTGCAAATATGTGAAAACAAGGAGCAAAACATACTCACTTTCACGTTACACTTTATTTCTTCAAAGTAAGACACTTAATTCTTTTTTTTTTACAATTAAAAAAGCACATAGTTCTGCATAGTTTATTGTTTTAGTTTTTAGAAATTGGACAAAAACTGAAACTTGAAATGTAAAAATATGAATAAACGTTAAAAATCATTAGATATTGTTAGTTTAATAAAATCAGCCCTACTGGCCCCCCAACAAACGTAAAGTGGTCTGTGGGCCACCAGTTGAGAATCCCAGTTGTAGCAGGTTTTGTGGCTCCGGACACGTTTAATGAAGAAAGGGGCAGAAATGGCTCTTCTGATCGTAAAGGTTGCAGACCCCTGCTCCAATTCACGTGTTATTTTGCTAACAGACACAATTGAGTCCAATCCTTAATGTCAAGCAGATCCCGTACAACCAGTTGGCACTGGGGGGTCAGTCTCAGCTACTCAATGGATATAAAACTGAATAATTTCTAACCCTTGTTGTGTTTTCTAATTTTTCAGTCACAAACACCATCGCCTGTCGCCCTCTGCAGCGGGTGAGGACTAGTGAGGCTCTTGTTGCAACCGTTTTGAGAAGAGAAGCATAATTTCATATTTTCTGCAACAATTAATTACAGAAAATGTGCCTGAGTTTGATCAGCTCGACTGGAAAGAAATCAAAAGTTTTTCAAACAGATTTTCACAAATAAACGTGATTAAAGGATTTGAGAATAACGTCTAAATCCAAATGTGTGGCTCTCCAACGGTCTGTCTTCATGTGCTAATATTTACATCTGTACCTCCATCTGGACAGAAAGGGCTCAATTAACCTGAGAACAAATAGCTGCTCGTCCTGCGAGCGAGTCGCTGCAGCTTTGATGAAATTTGCACAGATCCCACAGCAAATCTGGAATAATTTAAACCTAAATAGCACCGGGCTGAATAATCAAACAAGTAATGAGAAATAAAATTGGTCATCTGTTCACATCTTTCACCATCAGCTTCATCAACAGGCATGACTGCTCGCTTTCATTCCAAACAATCATCTTCAGAGGTCAGGCCCCTCCTGCGCAGTTAATTTCACCAAGAGGCATGAACGCTTCGCTCCGTACTGCATTACTCATCACTCCTGGGACAGAGAGGCCAAACAGCAACCTTAATCATTTATTCAAGTCTTCCTTCACTGAATAAATGTGAACTTGAGCTTGATTAGGCTTTTCATTTTGCACAGTGAACAGAATTAAGAATCAATTTAGGAACAACCTGACTTCACTGGCGGTGTTGATTTGTCCGTGATGAGAGGAAATCTGTTTTTAAGGAATTAAAATGAATCTAGGAGTGCGGTTCTTACACTGTGGTCCATCCGAGTATTCCTTCAGTGGTACTCAAAATAAACTTTATAAGCTGTTTACTACAAGCTAATTAATGTGAATCTGGGGTTTTATCAGGTGTTTGCTGAAGCTGAAAGTTTGATAGCTTTTCCTACTGTTTGTGTATTTTGTAATAGCTGGTACTCGTAAAGCTTGGACTTTTCAAACGTTGGTATAAAAAGTTAGAGAATCACTGAACTAGGAGACACTTTTAGTAGAAAATGTCTTAAATAAACCAAATACCGTACTTTTCGCTGTATAAGTTGCACCTTTTTGCATAAATTAGCATGCCCTGTGACTTATCTAGTGAAGCAACTTATTTATGTTTTTTTCCATATTTATAACCAATTTTTGTCTGAGATCTGACGATTTCATTCATTGACATGAAAAATATTGAACACTACCATTTTCAGCCACTAGAGGGCGCCTGTGGTATATGTCAAGCCAAGTGTCTCATTAATAGGTAAAAGTGTCTATTAATGAGACACTTGTCTTGCCATACAGAGCACCTTCATCCCTCTCCAGAACTCCTGGAGCAAACGTCAAACCAGCTTCATTTCACCGCCCAGGAGAACTGCAGCTGACCATTAAAGAGCATTTATTTAGGAAAAGTTCAACGGAGACACACCTTTGCTATAATTTTGAGCAAACAAATAATTGTTTGTTAGTCTTGTTAAATTCTTGTTAAAGTTCTCCTGTGCACGCTCCCGTGGCCGCCATTTGGCAGCCTATGGATTTTTGGCACAACACCGGCCCATGTTTCCGGGTGCGATGATGCATGATAGATGCGACTCATACGGGGAAGCGATGTGTACGGCACAAAGTACGGTACATGTTAAAAAACTGAAAAGTGTTTATACATTTCCTCCAAATAATTATTTTTGGCTGCATTTCCTATTTTCCTTCAAACAGAAAGAAAATAACGTCAAAAATTCTAATTTTCTCAAGTTGTAAAATCAAACTTAATGCTCAAGTTCCTTTTTGTTCTAGTTTGTTTTTAAGATTTTTTTTTTTTTTAAACAAGTGACAGAGACACGAATGGCTCACGGCAAACGGCCCACGGGCCAGGACTTGGATCAGGTGCGTCCGGCTCTCTGCGCCCCGCTTCACACCAAACGTCTCTTCTTCTACACCCAGCGGTTCTTCACGCAGCCGGGAACACCAGGAGTCTCAGCTGCTGGCAGGCAGAAATTATGGTTTGGATCAATCAGATTCAAACAAATCCCATACTCTAGCATGACAGGGATTTTTATAATGGCAGAGATAATCTAGAGATTAGCGTCGAACTAAATAATGAAACACTTTGGAAGAAATATTGAAGGACACTCGTAGCTGCTACATCAACTTCCAACCTACAGTAAATTTGTAAAAATCTAAACCAGCGGTTCTCAAACTTTTCCTTTTACGTTCACACAAAGAAAGTGGTCAAATAAAAACAGATTTATTTGTCATGTGCACCCCTAAAATAAGTTGGGGTACAACGAGGTGTTGCAATGTTAGTTCTGACGTCTATATTTTGAGTGTGTGCCCCCTGGCAGAGCCCTGGGCTCCCCCAGTTTGAGAAAAAAGCCTATAGTTTGATGTAAGAGCTCCTGTATATAAATGTAAAAATTAAAATCTTTGAGGCAAAAGTTTATTCAAAGAAACAGAGGATTTTTTTACAGGAAATAAGTGAGCTTCAATGCTTGTGCATTAAAGAAAATAAAGTACAAACTGAATGTTTGTAGCCACCATCACAGACATCTACACCTCCAGATGCAGGAAGAGGGCCACCTGCATCATGAAGGACCACACTCACCCAGCACACACACTTTTTGCCCCGCTCCCCTCAGGAAGGAGGTTGAGGAGCATTAAGTGTAGAACCACTAGACTGAGGAACAGCTTCTACCCTGAGGCTGTTAGACTCATGGATCTATAACCAGAATAATCACTGCGAAAAATCACATCATGTTGCTGCTGATGTTTCATGTTGCTGATCTCATGCTGCTGATTTATTCCATGCTGCTGATCTCATGCTGCTGATTTATTCCATGCTGCTGATCTCATACTGCTGATTTATTCCATGCTGCTGATCTCATGCTGCTGATTTATTCCATGCTGCTGATCTCATGCTGCTGATGTATTCCATGCTGCTGATGTATTCCATGCTGCTGTTCATTCGTCATCATCTACTCACAGACTCATGTTCGTGCTGCTGTTGTTCGGTGTATTGTTTTGCACCATTAGTGTTTAGAGTATTCTTAGTTCACATCTTGGATCTTATTAGTTTTTCTTTTACAGTTTATACTTTTGTTGGAGTAACTGGGACCCAGTGTGCACAGTTTTGTTCCACCACATGTGCTGTGAATGACACTGACCTTGATGCGTCTTCTGATAGGAGCAGGTGTTTAATGCACCTCACTGGTCTGCAGAGTCAAACGCTTCTTATTTGGAGCGTGACGAACACTGGTCTGTTCCGACCCGCCAGCATTTCATCTGTCAGGAGGCTAAAAAATTAATGAACAACTTCAGAGTGCCAACAAAACTGTCCTGACTAAAATAAATAAATGAATCAAGAAAACATTTAAAATGTTTCTTTAAAGTTGATCATTTTAAAGACGTGGTCAAATGATGACTTTGAACCTGCAACTTCAAATTATTGCTCGAGGGGGTGCAGCTGGTTTGTTTTCTACAACCCAAGGTTCCTGTTGGGACAGACGTGGTCGCGCTGCAGCACTTCAGATGGTTGAACTTGACTTTTGGTCGTTTATGTGGATGAGAGTCCAGCTGGCATGAAGGAACGTAAAAATATCAATACATGACGTGGTATGATGGTAGAAACGGTGTTCGAGTTCCATCAAGCTAAATTATTTTATTCCTCTACATGACCTGGTTATACATGAAACAATGTCAGAAAATAATAACAAAGAGATGTTTTATTGAAATAAGTGTTTTATTGCTTCATTTATTTGGTTTAACTTGTGGTTTTGAAAACTCTTTACAAATAAACTTCATTTGTTCAGATGTTTTCAGAAAAGACCCCAGAAATTAAAATAAATCAGTTCAGTGTTGAGAATATTTATCAGAAATCGTCTGTTTCTAGTGTCAGGACAAAAGTGTGAGTGCCACACTTTAGTGTCATGGCCGCTTCCAACAGTCGTTTTTATTATTCGTTTATTTCGTTTACTTTTATTATTCGTTTTACTGCACATGACGCCCACAAATGAGTTTTTCCATTCTCAAAAGGAGTACGAGTCCAGGAAGTGCACATTGTGAGCACAAACACACGAGGAGAACTTCAAATACGCCACAAGAGAACGTGTAGAACGAACGATAACTTGAGAATTGAAATAAATCATAATTGGGCTCGTGAGGAGCGTTTCCATCTTCCTGATGAAGTGGTGCCGTGTTCAGCTGGACCACAAACATGAGCGCGCCGTGGCTGCAGCCTCGCTCGTGGCTGCAGCCTCGCTCGTGGCTCAACGCGGCCATCTTTTGAGAACGGCGACTACAGAAGACCACTCGCTGATCAAACGGCTTCAATCAGGACAAAACAGCAAATATCACTGCGCCGTCTTTCTGAACATCTGAGCGAGGAAAAACCTCTCGGACGAATCCTTTCGGCTGGCGTCTGGTTTTATGGTGCGGACGCTGCCGAACGCGCTCGAGAGTCTCTGCTGGAGACGGTGGGCGAGACTCCCGTCCCAGTACTTACAGAGCAGAGAGCCCCGAGGCTGCAGAATCTTCTCAGCCAAGTCGATCAGACACAAACACATGGTGATGAGCCTCTCGTGGTCCATGTCCCTGAAGCCGCAGGCGTTGGGCGCCATGTCGCTCAAAATGACGTGCGCCTGGCCACAGGGGAGCAGCTCCTGCAGTTTGGCGTGCGTGGCGGGGTCCGTGACGTCGTGACTGGACAGGAAGTGGGCGCCGTCGAGAGGTGGTATGTGCAGCAGGTCGATGCCAACAACTGTTCCACGTGCTGCGTTCTGCTCTACGATGATAGAAAACACAGAGCGGTCCGTTCATTCTTCTTTTCACCCGTCGGCCTCGGACCATAAAAACCAGCGTAGATACTTCACCGATTGTTTCCTGAACCACTGAAGGACGTTTCTGAACAGCTGAACGGAGGAGAGGCTCGTGTGAAACGCTTCCTCAGCTTGTTCATATATTTTCTATCGTTTCTGGTAAAAACTAGGTTGGTTTGTTTATAAAGATCATCTGAGTGTTAAGAATTCAAACTCAACTCAACCCACGTTTCTTATTTTCAGTCCAGTTAGCCCATAATGGGAGTCAAAACCATCATTTAGACTTATTATTATAATATATATCTATACATTATTAACTGTAGATGCATTGATAATAACGTCTCTTTGTGCCTCATTTGTGATTTTTACTGTATTTTTCTTGCCCATATAATCTTGCTGCTGCAATGTGAATTCCCCCTGCTGAGGATCAGTAAAGGGTTGTCTCATCTCATCTCATCTCATCTTGTCTCATCTCATCTTGTCTCATCTCATCTCGTCTCATCTCATCTTGTCTCATCTTGTCTCATCTCATCTCGTCTCATCTTGTCTCATCTCATCTTGTCTCATCTTGTCTCATCTCATCTCGTCTTGTCTCATCTCATCTTGTCTCATCTTGTCTCATCTCATCTTGTCTCATCTCGTCTCATCTTGTCTCATCTCGTCTCGTCTTGTCTCGTCTCATCTTGTCTCATCTCATCTCGTCTCATCTTGTCTCATCTTGTCTCATCTCATCTCGTCTCGTCTCATCTTGTCTCATCTTGTCTCGTCTCATCTCGTCTTGTCTCATCTCATCTCGTCTCATCTCATCTCGTCTCATCTTGTCTCATCTCATCTCGTCTCAT
>NC_056512.1:45994731-45997706 GCF_014905685.2 Nematolebias whitei | reverse complement strand
CTCATCTTGTCTCATCTCATCTCGTCTCATCTTGTCTCATCTCATCTCGTCTCATCTCATCATCTTGTCTCAGATGCAACAAGAGCTGGGAAACGTTTCATAATGCTAAGAATACCGTGTCATATTAAGAAGAAAGGGGTCAGTAACAAATTCAAAACATTTTAAATTATATATAAATACACACAGATCATTTAAAAAAAATAGAGTATCATGTAAAAGTCAACTCCTTTAGGTGTCAAAATGGGAATGGGTTTATTGCTTTGTGAAAAATATTGAAATTATACTTCAATGATTTAAAAATGTAGCTAAAAGTGAAACTGCAGTAATATTTAAAATAATACAGAAAACTTGAAGAAAATCCTAAATAACTTTTTTTTAATAAACTGATTTGAAGAAATCCATCCATCCATCCATTTTCTTCCGCTTATCCGGGGTCGGGTCGCGGGGGTAGCAGCCTAAGTAGGGAGGCCCAGACTTCCCTCTCCCCAGCCACTTGGGCCAGCTCTTCCGGGGGAATCCCGAGGCGTTCCCAGGCCAGCCGAGAAACGTAGTCCCTCCAGCGTGTCCTGGGTCTTCCCCTGGGCCTCCTTCCGGTGGGACGTGTCCAGAACACCTCACCAGGGAGGCGTCCAGAAGGCATCCTAAACAGATGCCCAAGCCACCTCAACTGGCTCCTCTCGATGTGGAGAAGCAGCGGCTCTACTCCGAGTCCCTCCCGGATGATCGAGCTTCTCACCCTGTCTCTAAGGGAGAGCCCAGACACCCTGCGGAGAAAACTCATTTCGGCCGCTTGTATCCGAGATCTCATTCTTTCGGTCACAACCCAAAGCTCGTGACCATAGATGAGGGTGGGAACGTAGATCGATCGGTAAATTGAGAGCTTCGCCTTTTGACTCAGCTCTCTCTTCACCACGACAGACCTGTACAGCGCCCGCTTCACTGCAGACGCTGCACCTATCCGCCTATCGATCTCACGCTCCATTTTTCCCTCATTCGTGAACAAGACCCCAAGATACTTGAACTCCTCCACTTGGGGTAGGACCTCCTCCCTGACCCAGAGAGGGCACTCTACCCTTTTGAAGATTTGAAGAAATTGCATTAATAATAAAAACGTGACTTGTTTGTGGAAATGAAGCCTAAAAACACTTTTAAAGAAACGGTCAAACATTGTTTACAACTGCACTCATGCATGTACATGAAAGCTGCACGGCACAATATGTGTCTATGTGTGAACAGTTATGTGATGCTTTTGGAGAAACATGACATTTAAAGAAAAAGTACTTTGTTGTAACAAAACTTCCATTCACGCTCTGCGTACATTTCAACTATGTGTTTCTGAACGGAGTCCAGGTGAGAAGTGACCTGCGCGCCGTCAACAGGTGAAAACACCAACAGCAGAAATACAACACGAGGACCCAAAAGTGAAATAATGTCAAAACCTTGTTTGCAACATTCATTTTCAGTTATTTTTAATGAAGCTTTGAGATTTAACAATTTGTATGGTGATTTTTTTAGATATGTTTTCAGGCTTGATAAGTTTAAATGTCTAATAATAGTCAACTTTATGGTGTATAACAGAAATAAAAAGATGTGATTTCTATACATATTTTAACAAACAGTCGGGGCTCAGTGGTTACAGCAGTCTCCCTCCAATGAGAGAGTTGGGGGTTTGATTCCACCACTACGTCAAGTGCCCCTGGGCAAGACGCTGAGGCCCTCGTGACGTGTCCAGTCAGCGCATGAACGTGACTAAAGGCACTGACGAGTCTCTGCAGCCGGATTTGTTCAGGTTAACTTTAACAAGTGGTGGCGTGCTGTGTGAATGTGTGTGCAGGTAAATGAGACGGGCACGGATTGTTGTAGGTGCTTTGAGTATCTGGATTAGATAAAGATGCTACAGAAGTAGTCAACTTAACATTTGTTGTGAATGTTACCGGAAGTTGCTTTCTCCTGCAGAACAGCGGGAGAACGTTTGATGGGTGCCATCCCAGGTTTGACCACCAGGTGTCAGCAAACGAGACACACCTTCAACATGAGCGCCCCCCGGATGTTCCTCACCTGTCCCGGCGGAGTTGACCCTCTGCACAGCCACCTGGCTCCAGGCTCCAGGTGCTGCGCCGCAGTCCACCACACTGTCACCGGGATGTAGAACTCGGAACTTATCGTCTATTTCCAGCAGCTTGAAGGCACTTCGGCAGCGGAAGTGCTGGTCGTGAGACGCTTTAACGTACGGGTCTTTGAGCTGTCGCAGCAGCCAGCGCTGTTCCGCGGGACTTCTCCCCTTCACCTTCTTCATGAAACTCAACGACGAGTGGAAACATCTCCGCTGTAGGAGCCACATTTGTTTTCGGCTGTAGCACGCAGTTGTGCGCATGCGTAAAGGCGACTCTAGTGTGCATTACTTATTCACGTCCCTGTATTCTGAAACATAAACAATAGTTCCTACCTTATCAAGTCGTTTTCATCTACCAAACCCCTCTCAGATCGATACAAAACACAGTATATAAATTAATTAAAGGTCGCAGTGGCTGACTAACTTGCTTCCGCAATATATCTTTTGATGTTCTTTCAAAAATTATTACACTTTTATTAATTGTTATAATGACTTTCTGCAGGTTTTGTGTATGTACAAAATGTATGAGTCAGAGATTCTTTATTGTCGTTCGCTCCACATGTGGTGGGACGAAATTATGTACACAGAGTCCCCGTTATATCCAACAATAAAATGTAAACAAAAACAATTATAGCATGTAAGATATGAACTAAGAAAAACAACTAAAAATACACTAAGCACTAATGGCATAAAAACATTATGTTGAACAGCAGCACGAACATGAGTCTGTGTGAGCAGATGAGCACGCATGAACACAGCAACATGAAACAGATCAGCAGCAACATGAAACAGATCAGCAGCAGCATGAAACAGAACAGCAGCAACATGAAACAGATCAGCAGCAGCATGAAACAGATCAGCA